>NC_049991.1:6906083-7114752 GCF_000003815.2 Branchiostoma floridae | reverse complement strand
GTGATCGGTTTGATGCTTAAGGTAACGGTAAAGCTCCACCGATTTGACGTCCCCTGTTACTCTTCACCAGTCAAGGTCATAACCAGCCGCCTATGAAAGACGTATCATCTGCAAAGGATTTCTATATAACTGACTTGTCTAAACGATTTACCACACTTTCAAGTCATGTATTCCACGGAATTTGATTGGCTAAATATCTATGATATGGTGATATTGTTGGTTATTGTCCTACGAAATACATCAATGAAGCTGAAGTTGTTAGATTAAGGTAAGACAGAAACAGTCAAAAAGAATTAGCTTGCCTTTCTCAAAGACTCGGTGGTATTCTTTACGAGCATTTTTTTTTTGTCAAGCATGATACATTTGAATCAGATGCCAAAGTGGCACAACAAGGGAAGGCTAAAAGCTGGTTGTTTTGAGTGAGGGCGTAGAGTTGTATCAAGTTTATATATAGCAGCATATCACTGGATTCTGATAGGGCAATTATCAATGTGGTAAATGTCAGTTATTAGTACGGCCAGTATTTGTTGCAAGCTTGAATCTTACCGTGTCAATAATGTAGGAAGCATTTCTAGATCGTGACCATTTTCTATGCTACATAAAACAACATCCACAGAATGTCAAAGATAAAATACCACAATTATTGAATAAGGCAACATTTTTTTCAAAACTGTTACTTGTAGAAATAACAGATGCTGTGTAGAAATGCTATGATAAGGCAGACGTTGTAAAAGATCAAGCAAAATCACTGTATGTAATGTGTGCAAATATTTATTATTTTCAATATGGTAAGTACACATATGTGATACAGCAGCTTGGGCAAGGTTAAGAACTACAGACTTTGGTATTCACCATAACATAATTGCACATATTGCACGTTGTGGACAATGCTAACGTCGCATTTAATGTACCATTTGTTATTTCAGACAATTATTGAGACTCACTAAGACACGAGAAGGTATATTTATAATTATATAGATCTTCATAGGCATTTATAGACATCTGGGATAGACGTTTCTTAGAATTCCAAGTCACTTGATAATATTGTATCAAAAGTACTGCGTTCGGTACACGTATACGGTAAATTTTTCAAGGCAACATTTATAGAATGTATGAATTGCTATAATTTTTCCATAAGATTGGGGGGGGGGGGGGTGACACAAATGCATCTTCTGAAGAATGTGTGTAACTTTTAAAGTACCCGTTCCCAAATGACAGTTATCATGACGTAGATACTAAGTCTTTGGTACAAAAATAGCAGAACATCTATAGGTTGGGCTCGTTTTAAATACATTTATATCTATGCCCAGGGCTATTACCAGAGCTATATTTAGATTCTCATTTTGTGCTACCTTATCAACTGTACTTGGTGTGATCAAACAATTACATACATGCGTCAGACCGTCAATTGTGGTCTTGTCTTTGTACAAATATAGCCTGTTAAGTGTAGTTGCTTAATCTATGGTATTGTACAGTGTATATACATATAGTTACATATACATACACGCCAAGTAGATATGGCTTAAATTATGCTATGTATATTATACCGGTAATGCATGCAATTGAAGAATATTTATTAATCATGGATATGTGAAGTGATGTAGGGTTATTAATAGTACTTGGAGAACAGGCTGACTTCCTCATCCTCGTCCATGTCTTCTTCCTCCACTTCAATTTCTTCGGGCGCCACCGCAGGCTGGGAGAAAAAGGCAAAAATGAACTAGAAAGGCCGACATTTGCTTGAGAGCACATGCAGCATATTTCAGCCATCTCCCCCCCCCATGCAACAATAGACTATTCCAAAATCACCCACGTGCAAAAATCGAACACTTTTGTTTAAAAGTCACTTCCACTAATGACACTTAATGACACACAAAAATGAATCTTACAAAATTCCTAGTGCAAGAATGGACTCTTCCAGTGCACCCTGTGTGAATTTGCACAATAGACCAGTCCAGAAATACTCCCACTGAAAATATGGCCAAGGTTGAACTAAGCAAAAAAGGCATGAAAAGGTAAAATAGACCAGTCCAAAAACACTTCCACTAAAAATGGACTATTGAATCATCACCTTTCCAAAAATAAATTTGAAAACATCCCCATGCAAGAATGGACTCTTCTTGTGATGCCCATATGTAAAGTGGTGCAGTCCAAAAATACATCCGCTAAAATTGGACTTGGACGTAATCACCAAAGTCCCAAAAATGGATTTCAAAAATCCCCCCATGTAAGGATGGACTCTTCCAGCACAACCTATGTAAAATTGCAAAGTTGACCAGTCAGAAAATAACCACACTGAAACACTTTGACATATCAAATCACCAAAGTCCATAAACAAAATTTTAAAAAATGCCCCCCTCCATGCAATAATGGACTCTTCCAGTACACCCCATGTAAAATTGCAAAATAGTCCAGTTCAAAAATACTCCCATTGAGAGACATTATATAATCCAAAGATGAATTTAAAAAATATGTACCCCCTCCGTGCTAGAATGGACTCATCCAGATAACACCGGGCTCACTGATGGGCTGCCAATCCCCTTCGGGATGTTGACTCAGGCTGCGTGATTGGTTGCCTCTTTAATCAAGTTACTAGTATATATAGACATCTGCACATGCTGTCTTCGGGTAGGAGAGGTCAACGACCTTGAGGTCGTTGACCCTCTGGCCAGTGGAGAATTACCAAAAAAGTCCCCAAATATATCATTTTGAAGTGGTTTATGCCAGAAATTATTCACGGGTCATTTGAATGAATATCTAGTACACCTATTTACCAAAATGTAGGTCATTTGGTTACAAGACCAGGGAACAGGAGCCAAAAGCGTACGTTTTTGGTCAAACAATGGCCAAAAAATTCCAAAATTAAGCATTTTGTTGTACAGTATGCCAAAAGTGTTAATGAATTCATGTGCGCATATGTAGACGGCACTCCTATACCAAATTTCAGGTCATTTGGTTGTAAAATGGGGGTATAGGAGCCAAAAAGGTCATTTTTGGGGCAAAAAATGCCAAAATGAAACATTTTGCTGTACCGTATGCCAAAATTGTTTTTGGATCCTTGTGGGCATATGATCAAGGCACCTCTGTACCAAATTTCAGGTCATTCGGCTGTAATACCAGGGTACAGGGGGGCAAAATGTACATAAAAATTGCAAAAAACATGAATAAAATCATTTTAAAGAAAGATATGAAAAAAATGAGAAAAAGCACCTGGGTATTAACCCACTCTACCCTTGTGCCAAATTGCAAGTAATTCGATCCAGGAACGACGGAGTTGAATCGATTTGAAGATTTGACAGGAGAAAGAAAGAAACATTACGAATACAATATATTTCACCATACCTATGGTATGGCTGAAATATAATGAGATGCAAAGGAAACACTGTGTCGTATTATGTGTCCGTGACTTTTTAGTCATAATTAACGTTATCAGGTTTGCTATATTCTCATTTGTCGATAGCATATGCAACAAAAATAGTCAAGCCAAATCAGTAAACAAGTAACTCATCTGTGGTCAATAATTTGTATTTTTTTCCCAAAATTCATGTTCAAATTGAATATAGATCTTTTGCATATTGATGTATATTTGTCATGTCATTTACCTATCACTGTTGTTGTGTTGAACATGAATCCAACAGGGACCTTCATCAGCGAATAAACGATATTCTTCAGTAATAATCATTGGCAATATTTCAGATCCACCATTGAGTTTTTGATTTCATTTTATTTATTTGGCTGTACAAAAAACATACAGCGCTACTTTCAACTCAAGATTGGTCAGTTGCCTCACCTGTTCTTCCTCTTTAGGTTTCTTGTCCTTCTTGTCTTTCACTTTCTCCTTTGCTTCTTCATCTTCGCCGTCTGTCTCTTCACCTTCGGGCAGCTTCCAGTCGTACGTTCTCGTGGTGTTCTTGACCGGAGCGCCAGGGATCACCTTCGGTCCTGGGGCGGACTTGGACGGGCTGGCCGCTTCGGCAGTCGCCTTGTTCGGTTTCGAGAGAATGAAGTCATCATCCAGGTTCTTCTTCTTCTTCTATTTCAAAAAACAAAGCAAACCGGTAAGCTAGCATAGAGTCACGCACAAAATGCAAGGAAAAGGCCCTAATTGTTTTTGCAGGCCATCGTAAAAATCATAGTAATGCATAATCAGAAAGGAAGAAATTTTGATCCGAGCATAAGATCAATGAACTACATCTATATGTGAAACAAAATCATCATCATTTTAATTTCTATTTGAGGATCGTTGCCCCGACTAACCGTAATTTTATTTAAGATTTTAAATATACCATTTATGCCATTTATAAAACGCTTAAGCAGCTTAGTTTATTTGTTTGGTTTGCTTACCGTCTTTAGACATACATGCAACACACTTTTTTGTACGGTACTGAACTGTACAGTTCTTTAACGTACCCGAGGTGTAACTTCCCACTTAACGTCCCATGCCCAAGCTAGAAATTCATTTTCACTTTAATGGAGCTAGACAATAGGTACAAAAAACTTTTTTTCCACGGAAACATGCAAAAATTGGGCATTCTACGGATTTGAATCCAGAACCTTGATGTATATTTCAAAAACGTTTACCAATGAAAGACGTTTGAAGACTTGATCTTTGTAAGATTTCATCACGTAAAACTTACGCCACTGAAATTTTCCATCTCCCATTTGGCGATGATGTCATCGACGTCATCGTCTTCGTAGATGCCCTCGTCCTGCTCGTCGTAGTAGTTATCAACCATGCCCCGGTACACGAACTTGTCGGAGGCGTTCGTCACACGGATCCCATTAAATGGAACTGGGCAAACAAGATTCATCATTAAAGGTTTTATTCATTTCATTCATTTTCAAAGAGTTCCCTGCAGTGGTGAAGCTCTACCGTTACCTCTGAAATTATGTTGCAATTGGCCCCAAACACTAGCAATCCATTACTGCCCGGGGACATCATCTATCTGCTACGTAGAAACTTAACTATGACCAAGGCATGTCCACAACGAAATGTCCACAAACCGGACGTACTGCTGCAATTCCGATATTTTACCTTAAAGAGGTACCAGGAGATACAAAATCATCACATTAACAGGTCATGACATATGATACTGCCTATACTGCTCATATTGTCAACACGATAATAAAACACAAAAAAAACACAACAACATAGCATTCTGGCAAAGTGATAAGAGTATAGTACAGCTACCACGGGCAAATACGCGCTATTTGTAGTTGTAAAATAGACACTTTAACTAACTTGCCTAATTGCTACGCCACATCGTCAGAGCGCCAACCTCTAATCTCTACCACTAGAGCACGAACCGTAAAGATGATTAGATTTTACTAACCATAACTTAACAGGAAGCAATGACGTTGTGAAGGATTTAGCCTTGAGGCAGATCCTTACTTTGAAACTTTGAAACTCTATTCTTACACCGTGACACTAGTTAAAATAAACTCACTTCCGTCTTCAAAGTTGGGTTCGGGTGGTTTGGGCCGTCCTCCTATCCCGGTAAACCTCTTGAATCTCATCCACATAAACTCCACCATCTCCTCGTCTTCTTTAGAACCGTGCTGACTCTCATCCTCCATCACAGCACCGTAGGTTTCGTCTAGGATACTGAGAAAGAACATCAAGAAGTTACAAAATATATTTGTTTAAGGTGCACTCTCACTAGACTTGCGTCAAGCTTGCGTCACTGTGGGGTTCGTTCACTGCGTCGCTGTTTTGTTATTTACTCAGATTTTAAATTCAGATATTGGGTAATACGTAAAGTATGACTTAGAAGACGACAAAATACGTAAAAAGGTAAGAAAATCCGTTCCTTATCTAGGAAATTCATTGGGTATGTTTCGAACCCCGCAGTGACGAAAGCGTGACTCAAGTGCAGTGAGATACTACCTTCAGCGATGATCTTTATGCGGAAGTGTGTTTGTGTCTTTGGTTGACAATACTTTGCTTGCTTTGTCCATGTGGAAGCCCGCGTCTCTCTTTCAAAATTATCAAGAAAAGTTTCTCAGCTAAATGCAAAAATCCATGTACCACTCAACCAAGTTGATGTAGCATCTACCAACACATCCCTTCGAAAATGCTAGAAGCTAACGTTGAACTTTGCATTTAGTCTGCTACATTTCAGGGAGATCTAGAGTTTCACAATTTTACAATACATGTATAATGTAATGAAATATGTACCATAGATGGTAATTTCCGACAGGGTATTGATGTGAGCTAGAGGAGAACCACCGGAAGGCTTTTAATTGTGGTATTACTCGTACAGATTGAATCGCATGAGAATAGGAAATGAATCTGTTTTGGAGGGCGATGCCCATTAGTTTATCCCATAGTTTTATCATTTAAGCCCCTAAGGTACACTGTTGCACAGACCGTAAGGATATTGATATCCTTCTGGGCTTAATACTGCCTTTTTTGGGACACTATCAACAAACGGGTCAATTATCCATAGGAATGGTATAATCCCTTAAATGGCGACGTTTCCACTTCAATACAGCCTAATGAGCAAAAGATCTTGTCTGCAACGCTGACGCATAGAATTTGGAATCCACAATTCCTTAAATGAGTACCCTGGAGACAACAGTCAACTAAAGACTAATTTCCAGACTTTAATTAGTTGCCTAAAAACATGTACGCAATTTGTTAGACCTTCGCCCTCCTTTTTAGAGATTCTATCATCTGTAAAGGGGATTCAGTAGACTTTATCCTATCATTTGCATTAAGGTGTACCGTTGCTAAAGTAGTATTTTGAGTATAACTATGACGTTTAGAAATAGATTCCAAATACGATATAACTACAATGACTTCCGCAAATCAACTGCCCAAGTATTATTACTGATGAACGCACATTACATCTGAAGTTTGAGCCGAACAGTACATATTGACACATGAATGATAAAAAAAGGTACAAGTTATGAAAAAAATATTCATCAACATATGAGCGTTAGGCCTGACTGCTTGTCACCTTTATTCGAATCAGTAAATTGCAGTTTAAGTTAACAATGAAATGAAACGTAGCGTTAAAGCGAAGCTAGTATAATACTTGATTAAACGTGAACTATTATTTCAAACCTTAAATAAAAACATGGAATCATCTTAGATCTTGTCCGTCCAACTCTAGTTTTTGTTAAGAAATGGGCATTTGACCTCTTCTGTGACGTAATACTTAATACGCAACTTATGATTCACTGCTCACAGTGTCATCTTATCCGTTTCACTTAATAATATAACGTCACAGCTCCTAGACAAAAACTGGAGTTTGGAGTTGAAATTTTGAGTTGGTTCAATCTTTTTGTATTGAAAAGTACAATTTAACTTTTATCCAGTATTACTTCTACCAACATAGGTGAACTTTCAAGTTGAAGTAGTATATAACCCTACCTGACAAACATGTTCATGACCAACATGATCATGAGGTTGACGAAGACGCAGAAGTACACGGGGCCCAGGATGGTGTGGGTGTTGCGCATGTCCTCAAAATTCAGATCACCGAGCACCATGGCGAGTAGACCTTCATATGTACTGAGGAGATTCTGGTTGAACAAAGAGAAAGAAGTAAATATAAGGTAAGACTTTATTTGATTTGCAAGCTATATGTTTAATCCATTTTGTAACATGAATGTTACAGTAATGATTCCTCTTTTCAAGCTATCAACTTATGCCTGAAATAGTTATCGAAAAAGAGATATGATGTTATATGATAATATGATATATTGCGAAATAATATGTTGTGAGTAAAGAACTTGTTCCATACATATATAGAGATATCGATTTATATCTAACATTCTATAAAACGGAGCGAAGAAGATAGACTGATAATCGAAAACAAACCTGTCCATTGAATACATTAGTATGGCAACGTTACCAGAATGCCGACCACACAGCAAGCTTTGGAGTGTACTATGGTGTTATGGCCTATGGGAGACCTCGTCGCAGATGAATAGAGATGGTCTCTCCGTCCACATGCCCTGTCAGTACAATAACCTACACGACTAATAGCGGGTCGTCGACTACCCCACGACGCCTCCTACCTCCCAAGCATGGAAGGTAGAATAACGTATAGCTAGGTACAGTATAAAGTAAGAATGAAAAGTTACCTTAAAGCCCGGCATGTTTTGTCCGAAGATGACCAGACCGGACAGGGCAAACGCCGTCATACAGATGGTAAACATGACGGTGAAGAGGCCGAGGGCGGGGATGGAGTTCTTGATGATGGCCAACAGTATACACACACGTTTGTTGAACCTATGGTAGACAATGGGTAACATACGGATTAGGGCCATTTAGACCCTCAATATTGGCAGATTGGCCAGTTAACCCTCAAGCACCCGACCTTTTTTTGCGACTAAAATGACCGAGTGGGGTCCAAACGGACCCCAAAATGTTTTGTTCATAAAATCTCAGTACCATTTCTTATCGGCGATCATTGTATATACATTGCTTCGTCAATGTAAGAGGAAGATTTTGAGATGTAAAGGTGTTGCTAATTCCAACTCATTATCATAATTTATGCAAAAGTTCAGAAGGACCACGTTTTGCACTAAACCTATTCCGACCAGATAGGGGAATTTTGAGGCCCTCAGCAACATTTATGTCGTATAACTCATGAACGGCTAGAGCTAAAGCTACGAAACTTGATAATTTATCACAAAATATTGTTTGCAAAAGTTTTTGGTCAATAAAGTTAGTTTATCATTTTTGGGGGTTGCCATGGCAACCATATTCTAACAGGCATATTTTTCCCAAAATTTGACAATTTCAATTTAAACAAGGTTTTCTTGGTAAACTACACCTGTTTTGTGACAACAATTAAATTCTATGAAATTAAATGTACTTTTCATGACTAAAAATTTATATTTTATGCTAATTTCATGACGTCATTGGTCAAAATCCAAGATGGCCGCCCTGATTAGGCAAATGACGTCATAATGTCGTCATATTACATGTTGATGACACAGAAATATTTGTGATGATTTACGTTTACATTCTTATTATTGTCTGAAAGTTTGGTACTCATACTATAAGTGGTTAAGGAGTTAGCCTCCAGAGTTTGTTTTAAAAACTGCACATTTTTGCTGGGGTCCGTTTGGACCCCAGAGGGACTGAACACAAACTTTCTTTATAATTTCCACATTATTGTACCAATCTTTGCGAAAACTTAGGAGAAGGTATAAGACATATTGACTGACAAAGTCACGGAAGGATTTTTTCGTCAGATCAAAAATGTTTAAATGGCACTTCAAAATGTACGCCTGGGGTCCAAATGGACCCCACTCGGGTGTTTGAGGGTTAAAGTATACTTTAATAGTGAAGTGAAAAGACTTATGTTGAGAAAGGCGTTAAAAGAATTCAATCCCAAAGTTTTTTTTTTTAAATTAAATTTCAAGATCTATAGACTTCTTAAGCAACTTTTTCCTAATCTTAAGTACATTTAGTATCCATATACATGTAATGGTTTGATAGTTTGACATACGATAATCTTGTTGAATTAAAATTATTCTTAAAATAATTTCCTAAAAATATAATAAAAATTAAGTTATATCTAAAAAGCAATACTAGCCTTTACCGTAAATTAGCTTAGATTTGAAGTCATAATATCGACAAATCTCAAATTTGGTCTACAGCAATACTCGACATGAAATGGTTAAAATTTTACCTCATCAGTCGCATAAACTTGAACACCCCCACATACGTCAAAGTAGACATGACGTAAACGTACATCTCGTCCATAGTCGCAAGGCGCTGGAAACTCACAAATTTGCCTAACAAGGGGAAAAAACAAACTCGTTGAACATTCATGTTCATGTAAATAAATAAATAACATGAAGGTTATACATCCAGGTAATAAGATATACCAAAAATAAAACTGTTACTCAAGCGACTGGGTACGATTTTTGAAACGGTCAGATGTTTCAGATAGCGTGCTATTGGACACCAAAAATTGTCTTCTTCTCTTTTGCATCATAGTTAGTGTATAAAAGACCAGTCTCTTCAAAATCACTTAAGTGTCACTGACAAAAGATAGTGGATGCTATTTGAAACATCTGACCGTTTCAAAAACCATATTCAGTTGCTTGAGTAACGGCTTTTTGTCAGAGGAAGTACATTTTTATCATATTTTCAAATTGGTGAACATAGAAATCTGCTTACTATTTTGATAATTTAACTGTCATGAATAACACTCAACAGAAAACTTTATATTCCATACAATAAACCTCAATTCCAACAATTATATTGTGTAATGTTGCCGAAAGGTACCCAACTCACCCATTTTAATGGGTCACACAGAATACTTTATCATTTATTCAAGTCGGATGATCCGTCAAAGCTATCCCATTCACTCTCATAAATCACGACTTCTCATTCAAACTTGATTAATCGAGGAATTGGAACCAAATAAAGACAAGGCACGTGAAAGTCCTTTGATGGTATAAATCTTTACTCTGCAGTCGGCGAACGGGTGACCAAAAGGTTCTCGGCCTCACCCAGAAAAACGGTGCGCAACTCAAATTTCGAATTGTAAAGAATGTGTACCAAAATTCAAATCACTGTGTGTGAGCATAACTTGCAGGTAACACTCAATAACAGTAAATGGGAGAGAAGTAAAAAAAACATGGACAGTCTAGCTGCAAACCTTAGGTGTGCGTGTCAACTTGCTCTGCTGAAAGTCAGGCACCCACTTCTTTCTGCTTGAAGTTGGAACATTTTGACAATGTACTCAAAGAATTTTCGACATGGGCACACATGTAAATATGCCTGATCACAATTCATCCTTAATTTGCTTGCCATTTTCCTACTTATTTTCAAAAAGACATTGCTTGGAAAGAAGTGACTGCAATGATTTGAAATTTGGAGTATATAGTATTTGAGACTTCATACTACGAAGTTGCGTCTCGAACTTTTATTTGTGCTATTTTTTTCTGATTGAGGCCGAGAACTTATTGATCACCCCTCGTATTAACTCACGTGGGTTTTGTTGGAAGGCTTCCATGGCGGCCCCTGCTCCCATGACCCTATAGGCGTACATGGCCAGGGAGACGAAAGACATCAGGATGATGACGATCTCCACCCAGTTCCAGAAACTCTTGAAGTACTCCTTCCTCTCCTTCCGGATCTTGCCGATCTCTCTGAAGGTGAAGTAGATGATGAATACCACCCAGAGGACCTAGAAGTAAAAGTAGGACACCACAATGTTGTTTGTCATGTATGCTTTTTCTCTCACACCAGGCTTGGTGTATACATAAATCAACGTGTTTTGTTTTGTGTGTTTTTTTGAAAACCCAAGACTCCGGGGAGCCCGCCCCTCCGAAGTGTTGGCGAATTACTAAAGACACTGTATTACGTCTAAAACAGTCGAAGCTAGAGCACAGGGCCGTGCAATATGGAGGAACCTCACGGAAAGGACCAGGGGCAAAGTCCCTTGCCTAGGCACTGAAGATGGCATCTCACTGCACTTGGAGCACATAGTACAGGTGCGGCACTGCTGGGTTCTAGATATTGCATAATGCGTAAAAGTTTAACTGACAACAAAATACACAAAGCATGCGAAAACTCGCTCTGTATCCCTGACATTCGTTGAGTAATCTTTTGAACCCCGCAGTGCCGCACCGGTGACCAAGGCAAACAGGCGTCCTGGTATGCGACCAATCCTTCTCGCTGTATTAGCATGTGAAAGCCCTCAGCCAATAGGATGTTCCTTCTTCCGTTCTATTATTGAAGTTGAGTAGCCAATCATGTTGTCTTTGGGACATGTGTTATTTGATTGGCTTGTGGCTGCTAACCAGCTTAATTACATGGAGAAAAGGACGGAACGCAAACCGGTACACCAGGGTAGTTCTACAAGGTACAAACTGGTACATAACTACAGTTCCAAAGGGCTAATACTATGATGAGTAGTATGGGATACGTCTGGATTTATACAATCATCAGAATGTCTAGCGTCTATACATTCTTTGATGTATTTTTCTATATGTCATACAGGGGTTGTTACATGTACTATATTTCCTCTTCAAGTCCATTGAGATAAATCTTTGTCTATAAGATGACAGCCTTGTGTATAGTGTGTGTAGACATGGACTTGCTTGGAGAATGGTACGCTAGGACGTTAACCACCAAAATATCAAATGAGTTCTTCTAAATCTTTTATGTTAATCTACAAAGAAAATGTCTTTGCTTTGTTTCAGACTATTCTGTGTGGCCACCATTGACAAGGAAAAGAATTATGGCCTATGGTTGAAGACTAATTCTAAAGACCCTCAGGATACTATGTCGAGCTGCTGATACAACGGGAAAAGAAGTCATGCTGACATGCAGTCTCCCTCTTGAAAGCTCAGTCATATTTTACAAGCTATCACCCAAGGGCCAATGTCATTATTCGAGTTTACAGTCATGCTTCAAATCGAGATACGGGTCTTTTTGCGTTAGTTCTGCTCTTAACTTCCGTGCAAAGGGGATGGGAATCTTACCTTTGATCTCATTCTGATAAGCGTTTTAAAACTAATGGGATTACATGCAATTTATGCTTTCATAAAAGCCTCAGGGGTCTCGCTATGTCATTCTTCGTTTGAGTACGTGCTCAATGATGCTTCTAACCTTTTTTGGAATTACTGCCAAGGTACCTTTTAAGATGCTAATCGTTTTATGCTGTCATGTCTTAAAACAACAGAGGCCGTTCTGTATCATATTTTACGTACCTGAGCGGTTATGATGATGATAGCCAGAGAGCCCACGTAGCTGTAAAGTCGGAATATCTTGACTTGGGCGTAGGTACTGGCTGCGCCGGTTGGTGGAAACTCTGCAGTGAGGATGACACAACCGAACAAGTTGATGTTGGCGTTGTAGACACTGAACTCCGTTACCACCGCTCTAGTGTTGTGATCAATCCAAGTTTCCTTGAACAGTTGATCCAAGACCTGTGTAGAAAAAAAAGAAATCCCATTGTGAGCAATCAAAATAAATCGATATAGTCCTTAAAAGGGTTTAACCTTAACCATTGCGTTTAGCTTTCGGCAATTTACCTTTTAAATTGGATATGTTTGAGAGTATGCTTTATCTAATGTATTTTTAGCATTTGCAGTCAGTGGTCTACGTTATAATGATGCCAAGGCTGCACAATATAATCCTGCATGCAGACATAATCATTATTAAAATGATTGATAAGGCACATTTTACGGTGCCGGGTGGTCTCATCCGAAAATATCCTACCTCGGCATTTTTGGACCGGTAGTTAATGATGTGCGTGACATGTTTTATGATAAAATCATAACTGTATAACCTCACCCTTGAACGAGGGATGAATAAATGAAGACATGAGTTATTCAATAGGTTTGCTGAAACCAGTGTGCCGTGGCAAAAATAGATTTGTGTAATTATGTAACCTTTATCGAGGAAATGGTACATTTGTACATGTCTCAATATATGATATCAGATGATATTGCCACGTGTTATGGATATATTGAACATAAAAGTGCTGATTTGCTATCATACTTCATAGATGATGTAATTTTTCAAATATTGCGCAAAATGTATCTTCAACTTGACTAAATGTAGAGGTCAGCCTTGTTCAAATGGCACACTTGACTTTGACTTATACTGTCTATATATATACTCGACTAGTAAATGAGTATACACTGATCATCATCTCTCACTGTAAATAACACTGTAGATAACTTTGTAGAAACCGTATATACTATTTACGGCATATGTTGTATGCAATTTATAGTTTTTACTGACTTAGAATGCCGTTATTTGTTATCACTCTGTCCATTGCAAATTCCATGTGTATTGTCTTTGTCAGCTGGAATAGCCGTTTGTAATAGTTACAGGTTAGTTTGGCAGGCCTTGCTGTGCGCGAAGAACAACCAAACATGAAAAAGCACCGACTCATTCTACAAATTATTCCATACTTCCAAAAGTTGAGAGTGATCCGAAGTTTACTCCATTGAAAACTGCCCTTGTATTTTTCTTGATAGCGAAGATAGTTTCTATACATAGTGGCTACTGGTTCACCGGAAACGGGAAAATCCCCCTAGCTCTTTATGACTAGTCGCTACCAGACTCCCATACGGCTGAATAGTGGACTTCTGCCAAGTTAGGAATAAAAACCTAGTAGGAGTTAATTGGCCTTGGAGTGTTTGCCGGCCTAGGAAACTGTACTCCTCGCCCATCTATCTAACTCCTCTGGCGTATTTTCTTTCTTATTTGGTCAATTTCTACTATGACCACTAGAATACGCACGCTTCATTTCTTAATCTACTATGATATAAAAGATCATGATAATTTAGAATTACCATCAAGCCAGTAGGGTTGTTGACTCCGAGCTCCACGACGTATCCTCCCGCCCCGTATGTCGACTTCTCTGCGATGATGGGCACACCCTTGGTCTCCCCTGATGTCTGGTACACGAACCACAGGTCCCACGGTACGTAGTCTTCACTCTCATTCACCGCCACCCAGTTGGGCTTGAACACCCCCTTCTCCGCTTCACTGAAGGAGTATGAGTCGTAACACTCTTCTATGCCGATCCTGGTCGTCTGGCATCTTTCTGTTATTAGACACAATATGACAAATCAGGCATCGGAGTAAGAGAGATTAGGTTAGAATAGTTTAATAAAGGCCAACAAATATGTTCGCATAAAAATTTAAGTCTGCATAATACTTTATAACAAAATGCATCGATTTTCAAGTATCTTGTAAAAAAAAGACAGTTATCAATACAGATATAACTGTTACACAATCGTAGCAATTACAATGCACCGCTTGCATTGAACACTAGAAGGATAGTCTGTTTTGAAAACAGTATAGAACAAGCAATTATGAAAAACTTATTTTCATCCCATACTAATAACTCTTGTAATAGTTTAATTAGCTTTATAAGATTGTACTTATGTACCAGTAGATGCCATTCATATCTAATGTCCAAGCAGATCCTACGGTAAGCATAAGATAGTATCAAAAGCTGGCAGAGAGGTGAAGCAGGCCTAGGAGTGTGCATGCGACCCGTAGCGATACACACTCCTAGACCGGCTTCACTCCTCTTCCAGCTTTTCGTACTGTCTTATGCTACCGTAGGACCTGCTTGGAGAGTAATATATTACACCTCATTCAATTGTTGTGTGTTACGGTAATTATTCTAATAATTATTTTCAGGACAAAAAATAATACGACATACAAAATTGGAAGGTCTCGCAAACCTGTTTGTACTCGGAGTTGTCTGAAGCGAGCAGGACCGATTCTGTAGGAGTTGAGGTCGGATATAAACTTCCGGTTGTGGAAGACGATCTTGTCGCCGTTGTACTCGCCGGTTTGGTACAGTGCAGGGATGAGACTTCCCTTTGCCCACTTCCAGAAGTTGGACACACTGCTCACCTTTTTCGAAAATAATTCAATATTAGGTTAAGCTTAGTCATGTGCAGAACATGGGTACTAGCGCAGTTGTTCCTCTTTAAACAAAAAAGCAAAGTAAAAACATTATTGAATTGGCGACGATTACCTCTTACAGTCTTATGGAAGTGAACATAAGACAAACCAAGTCTGGAAAAGAATTGGCTACTTGTTTGAACATGTGGTTCAGCAGCACTTATTTTGTTATTTTTTGTTCTTTTTTATCGCTCTAGCGCATTAGTTTCGGGGTCTACAGAGGATGTTATTCATAAAATAATGTCTGTGTTGCCTTACCAGTCCATATTGTCATCAGAATACTTTCTGTACAAAAGTGACCACTACTAACCCATTCGAATCATATGTGCCTTGATTGAATATCTGAGTCTAAATTGAATTCTAAGCAGATAGACATAACATTAAGCAAGTTTTCATGAGCTCATCAAATATTTCCACTGACCTTGCTCGTGAAGCTATCAACGAACTCGTTTTGCAGCGATGTGTGCATCCCGAAAGCTTGCTTATCTCGATGTTCATTGGCCAACAGTAACAGCACGCATAGGAAGAAAGTGTAGGCCAGAAACTCTTTGATGATGGCCCACATCATGATCTCCTTCCGTCGGGTCTCCTTGATCTCCCTCAGCTGCTCTTCCGTGATCATCGGTGGGGGCGCTTTTGCACGGTGTTCTGCCAGTCCCTCTGGAGAAACAATGGGGCACAATGTATTACAGGTTATTTATTATTGATGCATCCGGATCTTTCCCTACAGGATCTGGTCACACCGATCAGGTCACAGGTCACTGGGAGGTCACTGCGAAGTTCATGAGCATCTCTGACCCAAAAGCAAGGACCTCTAAACTGCGCTACTCCTTCCTACACCATACTGTCAGACTATATATTAAATCATTGACTGATGCGTGTTTCAGGTACTGTTCACGTCTTTCCTAGTTATTATGCAATATGATTTTACACCATTCTGTAAATTCGACGGTATTTAGAGGTGCTATACATTGCTCAGGGGTAACTGTGGCATGTTGATTTGATGAATAAAGATCTAGATTGAAGATTGAAGTATCTCCGGGAAGGGCACTTACCTCTGGCGAAGCTATTGTGTTTGGTTCATACATGTGTGTTCGCATCCACGAGTCATGAACGTTTGATAGATTTGTATGAACTTTCATATGTAGGATGATGAAGTCCTAAAGAAGCGATTGTGAGACCCATTCGTTGTGTATTGTCAGTTACTCGGGTATTGCCGTCCGATACACCCTTTATGGAATTAGTGTCGTATATAGCCAATGATAAAAACCTGGTCTGCCCTGCGAAGTCAACGACCTTGAATTGAGACAACTTTAGCTGTCATGGCGCCAGACAAATACTCGTATTGTAATCTAAGAATACATTAGGGAAAAATAACAACTACCCATTTCACGCAATCGTTAAGGAAAACCCTTAAGTAGAAGATACGCTTTATAGTATGATCTTACGCTTGCAATATTTAGCCCAAAGTATTTAACGGTTGAAATATGAGACTTCAGTGTCTGGCATAGTCTGATAACGGATATATAGGTAACATTTAAGTGATGTATGTATCTATTAAAACAGGTGATGCATGTAGAGGTTTACTTACCGCCGTTTTCTTCGCTATCTATCCACTCCTCGTCCTGCCCGAGTTTATACTCCTCAGGAAGGGAGTCGTCTTCTTCTTCGGTGGGCTTCTTGAAGATGATAGCTACCAGCATGGCAATGGCAACGATCTAAGAAAAGAAGAAGAAGACAATTCAAAAACAAGCTATCACTTTTTCGCTTTTCTCAATGGCTGTATAGACGATATGTTTGGGATGAAACATTTTACAAAGGATGCTATTATTTCAGTTATAAGTAAACATATATTAAATGAATGTAGAGAGGTTAATGTCATACGTTTTGATATCTATTTTGTGTCCAAATACTATTGAAGATGAATGTCATTTGTTACAACAATTTTCATCAATCAATGACTGTTTTTGTAAAGGTACAGTACATACCTCTCAAATTTTCGATGTCTACCAGTACATCATCGTCAGGGAAATGGTACTGGTAGACATCGGAAATTTGGGAGGTATGTACTGTACCTGTACAAAAACAGTCATTGATTGATGAAAATTGTTGTAACTGTTTGCATACGTGACTGATGAACCTCTTCAACGAATGCCATTTGATTATGAATTGTTATAGAAATATGATTGAAAATGAACGTCAAATCATCATTCATTGTTAAAGATATGATGATAGTTCAAAGTTGTTCACTTTCTTTCCGCTTGTTAGATTAATATCTATCTTGTAGAAGGATATGATCATGATCCTTGCTGTCTGTAAATCAAGATTATCTAACAATATTTAGACATAAGAGCCAGTAGTGTAAATGATACATTAGAGTCAACATATTCATTTATTCCTATATACGTTTACTCAGGTAGATTCATTTGCATACGTATAGAAGTAGATGACCTCAGGAAAGTCAACACTATTTTGTTATATCAATGAAGATTTTTTTTTAAATGCCATGTTTAAGCAACTGGTATTAGCACATTTACTATAGGTTAAGTTGATTTGATTTAATTACTGAATACCGTACCTTGATTGGTTGCACGACGAGTGTTGACTGGAAGATTGACAGCATCATACAGGACAGCCAACCCTCAGCCTTTGCCTTGCCCCACTGCAGGCTGTACAGGATGACGAAGAACGCAGGCCCCAGGATGGAGAAGAAGGCTAATACCCAGCCGACATAGATGATCCACCAGGGCAGGGTCTGCTCAGGGCTAGGCTTGGGGGTGTTCAGTATGCCAACAACCTGGAAAACAAGAGAATTTCTCATGTTTCTGTCGTCAATATGATACAGAATGGGCCATTCTATCTACCTGATCGGTTTTGCATTTGCACCACATTAGGGTAGTGGGACACTACTAAAATCGTAATTAACAATACGTATTTATCGATTGTATTTGCTATCTGGCGCTATCAAAATAAGTTTTTACAACTTGAGTGCAGTCCCACATTGTCTGCGTGGTCTTAATATGTAGAAGAATTAAAAAGTACAGCGTTGTTAGTATTTCTAGAATTCTCAATTACACGAGTTGTCATCTCAAAGCATTTGTGAAGTACACGCAAATATTGTGCAATGCTCATTTGTAAAGCTTATCCTAGCCAATGTAAGTTACTTTAACACCCGCGAACACAGCAAAATGGTGCTCTTTGATTTGCTATTAATGTGATTTCCTCCCATGCCTATCAATACAATTCAGTAAGACAGTGCAAGGAGTGCAACTTGGCAACTTGCATTTTACATGTAAATCAATTTGCAATTGCACATTTTCTAGTCATTTATACAACTAGTCCCTACAGTTTAAAGTTCATTGTTACCACCTCTTATTTGACAATAAAACGTCTAATATAAGATTTCTGTTGGGTTTTTTCATCAATCAACTTGTAATATTGCAATGTCTAATTATTCACCTCCTCAGCTGTCGGTTCTTTGCCCTCTTCCAGCGCCTCTGCTTCCTTCAGCTTCATGGCTTCCTTCTCTTCAGGTTCGAGCTCTTTGCCGATGTCGTCGAATTCTGAACACGGCAACATATGTTCGCTCCATTATAGAAATTAAAAGCAGAGGTGCAAGTAATATCGGTTACCAAGGGCAAGGGATACGTCATCCCAATATATCTAAGGAATCCTGTCAAATTACTTCGAATATAAGTGGCAAGCTCTTTTAAATAATCTATGTGATAACTAAAACTGCCTTTGCTGTTTGCACCTATGTATAAGATGTAGCAAATAGTATCTTAGAAACGATGGAATGAATATACGCGAAAGGTGAAAACTGAATAGAGCAACACAGTCAACAGACTACTAAACTAATGATACTTTCATTCAGAACCCCTATACATGTAAATTAATTACTATGTGGAAGTCCATACCCTTTTCTTTCTCCTCTTCTTCCTTCTTCTTCTTTTCTTCCTCTTTCTGTTTTGCTTTTGCCTCTGCCTCCTTCTCCTCAGGTGTTTGTTTGTACTTGGCCTTTTTGAAGAAGGTGACCAGAGCCATGCTAGCGGGGAGAACCACTAAGGTACTCTCTATACTGATGATGATGTTAGTGAGCGATAAGGTGATGGGACCGAGGGAAAACTCTCCTGGGTCTTCAACCTGGAAAACGGATCAAAGATGCATGGGTAAAGTCATGCAAACATTTTAGAGTTATCGTCTTTGTACTGCCACCAACTGCTACATTAGACCAGAGTTATACTGACAAGCCTACTTTAGAGGTCTGACTTTGGGCACTGTCCCTTGCACTTAATGATAGACATTGGCGAGGTTTATGATAGTAAATACAACTAGATCATGATCGACAAACGTTCTTCTGCGTTACATACTGCTACAAGCCAACATTCATCATTGTCCAAACCCACTGTCCTGTTGGACAAGTAGAAATGTTCTGGGCATCTAGGCATCTTAAACTTTGACCTGGACCATAGTGCATCGCTGTACACGTTAAGGTAGTGCTGTCTAATGCCTTGAGTGTAATGACTATCATGTGCAGTTAAATAGTCAGCACTTATTTATTCGGTAATGGTTTTTGACGCTAAACTATTGCTTGCTTATAACTTGCTTAGTTTTATCTTCTTATGGGTTTCGTTAATTTGATTCAAATTTTGTGTTCTACACGCCGCATGACTGTCTTTGCTAACGTCTATAAGGTGTTGTCTTAAAGTTTAAAGTTCACATGCGCACTCGAAACTGTGAGATAGCTTATTAGAACTGACCTCGCTCTTCTTGTAGAACATGGCGTTTGCTATCATGGTGAGGAAGAGCAGCGCCACGCAGCAGGTGAGGCGCTGTGTGCGGGTGAAGCTACTCCGGGTGGGGCGGGAGGCCACGGAGATCCACAGGTGTCCGTCAGACAGGTTCCGCTTGGAGCTGGAGAAGAAGAGGTGGTTGAAGCCGATGATGTTCTCGTTGCCGGCCACGGGAAGGATGCGGTCTGTCAGGCCGTCGTCTTCCTCCACGGCGAGCCAGCGGTCGCACAGGAAGTAAAACCTACAGAGAAAAAAGGGGGGGGGGGGGGGGTAGAACGTATTAATTGCTGATAAATTCGATGTTTGCTTTATTTCCATGTTGAAACAAGCAGCTTTAATATTTCGTCTCAAATACATACTAAATACCACCTGCATATAAAAGAACAAACGGATTATAAACTCCAAATGAAGGGTTATGGAATAATAAAGAAGGATACTGCATACTATTTCAATGTGGTGAGGAAAACAATCATTTAATGAATTTCATTTAAAGACTACACCACATATGGGAATTATGTAACAGCATCAAGATCAAAATTTAATAATTTCTGCGTCCATTTCCTTATCCATGCTTGCCTATTGAAAAACAAATTCTATCATATTCTGCAACTTGTTGCAGATCAAATATTGAATTGTTAGATAAGTTAAAGAATAATGTAAGGTGAACGTTACAGCTGTCCTTACTCTTCATTTGTACATTCCATACAAACAAAGTAATTCAAATTAAAATATCTTTGACAAATGCTTAAGATGAGGCTAAAATGAACACTAACCTCTCTCCCGTCTGTATATCCTGGATAACCACCTTGTTACAGTACCAGCTCTGGTACTTCCCCTTCCCGGAGTTGTCGTGCCACACCCGGAGGAACGTCAGGTATCCCAGAGACTTGGGAACTCCTAACAGCACGTGGTCGATGTTTCCACGGCGGAGCAACTGTGTTGAAGGTAATTGATTTTAGTCCATTTATTAACCATATATCAGTTGGCAAGGATCTAAGGCAGCATTTTTTCGTTACAAGTTACTAGTAGTTGAATTTTGCCTCACTTAACGTATGCTCGACGATCGCGGGATCTCAAAATTGAGGGTATTCGATGATCGTATGGCGTTTGCGACCGGGTGCTTACTTAAACCCGAAACATGTATTTATGTATACACAGCCTTGTGCGGAACGCGCGATTCCGTATTGACCCATAGCTCAGACCAAAATATGGTTCAAATGTAGCAAAAGTGAAATGCAATCGTCAAAATGTGACAAAAAGCAAAATCAAGCAAAGCAAAAGTCTAATCAGAAACTTTACAGTGATATAGGCAAATGACAAACATCAAACAAGGTTAAGTATATATATATATAATTATACACTTTGAGATTTGTCGATACCGGTGAGAAACCGAGTAAAGTGCGTGCAATGATAAGTATCTCTTTCGTACCTCTCTCTTCCCGTCGTCCACAAAGCGCACGCCCGAGTCTCCCTCTTCTCCCGAGAGGATGAAGTTCACGCGAGACTTGGTTCCCGCGCCGGGGCGCATGCCCGTGTAGATGTCCAGTTTGTAAAAGTAACGGTCGTTCTTGGCGTTATCAACCAGAGGTAGTGTACCCCACTGAAAACAGGGCACAATTTGAAATAATTATTTTTTCATCAGAATCAACGTTTTCATGTAAGAACTTTTTAAATTGTCTGTTATTTGACGACATTACCGAAAATGGTGGAATGTGACAGCATAACCTGATATTCTAACAAATATATGCCAGCATTACCTACATAGAGCATCATACCTTTCATAGTAATAATCATTTATAACATATGTTAACCTCCTGATATAGTTTCATCTAGTGCATCCGTATCGGCTATCATAAAAAAATTTTCATCAGATATGACCATAAATACTTCATTTCTGTACCTAACACTTGGAGCTTGAATAATCAATTGTACAAAAATACCTGATCCAAAGCTTTTATTTTTAAAATGACTTATTGTGAATAAAGGAGGCTAAAGAGCTTGACATTAACAATAAAGAACATGATGTGTTGAGATTTCGGGAAGGTTGCATATATGCAAATGATGTTGACCTCTGACCTTGATGATGTCATTCTTGTCCATGCGCCTGGTGTAGACGAGCAGCATGACGTATAAGATGAGGATGGACACGACCACGGAGAACACGGCGGCGTTGTCGGACAGGTTCGCGAACTTGGCGAACACGTTGGAGAAGTCGATGGTGTTCGGGGCCACCACCATTTCTGACCCGAACGACGTCAGATGGTTACAGTCGCATATGGTGAACTTGGACGTGGTCAGCGCGGAAACCTTTTAAAATATCAATTAAAGTCAAAAGTGTTTTTTTTTTTAACTCAGGAGTTTTTTTTCTAGATTATAGTCTCTATATACTACTATATAAACCATTGAAAATCATTAATCATTTAAAAATTTAGTTTAACAAACAATTCTATATACTTTTCCTATCGTATAATTTGACGCAATGACCTTACTATTGATGATAATCTTTTTAAAGGGCATTTTATTGAATTCAACAGACAAAGTGGAAATAGTAGAAAATACTAATGAGCTTTGGGTAGTAATATTGTTGCTTTACATTGTTTAATAATTCATTGAGGAAAAATTAATAAAGGATCCTTTATCCTGGACCCGGGCCAAAGTTATTTCCTACCATTTTGGACTCTTTTGGTATCTTTGACCTAACGTCCTATAACTGTTCCAGACGTGCCTGTATTTAAATGCCGATTGCGGAAAGATGGACACACACGGGTACAAACAAATGACAACACCAACTGACTTTGTTTCACCAAGGTAAGATATGAACTGGATAAAGAATGGAAATTAGCTATGAGTTAACGTGGCTTATAGTACTTACCGAGCAGCCTTCGTTGGACCATTTCTCCTCCTCCTCGTCCCAGTATTTACATCCGGGAGAGAAAACTATCCATTTGAATTCTACAGTCATGTTGCCTTGTTCCACTAACGTCACTTCCTCTGTTACTCCCTTGTTGCCGTTTTCCGGGTCATTTTCCTCCACAGTTACTTCCTCACCTAAATTTAGAAAGAAAGATACGATTACTGATAAAAAAAAGATAACGGTCGATGAACGAATTTTAATGCAAGACATGATGATCGTCAAGAATTAAATGAATCCTTAAAGTAACACTCAAAAATAACCTCCGTGGCTACATTCACTATGCGCTTGATAATGTGTGTCGAATAAAATTGAGCCAAGCTATTTAGTGAGAGCAAGTGAATGTCTTTTTTTTAATACTGCAAGGTTTTGCAATCATTTTCCATGTTGAAGTTCCCCAGATGAAAAATTCGCCTGTGTTGGTAGAGATCATTCTGAAGTTAAGTTGAATTGTAGTTTTTTTTTAAATTTCTATCAAACTTTGCTTCATAACGTTAAGTTCTCTTCGATCAAGATAACGATACAATCGGTGCCATTTAGCAAAAGAAATATAATCGGTTTAACACTGCAAACCTCTTATGGATCATGAGCCGTTCAACTCACTTAAAGCATCAATAGCGAAATAGTAGAATCCAGGTTCCGCCACGATGTAGTTCGGTACGAAGACCAGGAAGGTGTCCGGCACGCCGTGGCCTCCCACATCGAACAGCTCCTCCTCCGTCAGACCGGGCACCTGCGCCACGAAGTCATAGTCCTCACGGGTCGGAGGTTTGGCGAACCGGACGTACACGTCAAAGTCAAGGTCGGGCTGATTCGGTACCAGTCTGGAGATTAAATCAATGGGTAAATGAACTTTATTGCATGACATTTTTACATACACATGGATAAGGAAAAGGTCGCGATTTTCCCCATCAAACTCTGCTTGGAGACTTCTAAGAATGTACGTTAAACTTTCTTGTTCCTGTTTGAAGATTAGTAACTTTTTTTTCTTGCATAGCCAGTATTGCACCCTGGAAGAAACACTTGTGAATAAAAATCTGATCTAACAAGATTCCAATATGCATCTTCTGATGCGACGTTAGACGTGCCATCAATTACGTTTCTACCCAGCTTTAATGTAAATCGTCCTTTCTTCATCCATACAACAATGGACCGCAGCATATGATAGCCATATCTTATCCTATCAACTGTTATAATAAGGTGAAAAATGACGTACCCGAAGATAAGAGCGTTGCCTTCGTTTGGAACCTTTGCTTTCATGACGTAGGTGTCATTTGGGTTGGATTTCCACCAGGTGATGTTCTTAGGTTCACCTGATCCACCTGACATCCGGTTCTCAATGGTGATGCTAAATATAGAATGTTGAAATAGCGTTAACAGCACAATGTTACAAACATCCATACATCATGTCAGTCATTACAATAGTTCTCAGTTGACAAGGCCTAATCCATACTATCCCACCATTTAACGTTATTTCAAAAAACGGCGTTGAAACGTTGGCCACAGACGATTCGTTTTAGATAAAGCAGCTTTTCTAGGATTGCTACCATATACTCCTAATAATATCTACATTTCATCAAAAAAAGGAAAAGTTATTGATCCTACCATTACCAACATGAACGTGAAGTGAGATTAAAGAAATACACTGCCTTTTGCGTCTTAAACTCATAAGTCACTTGATCCTATCTGTAAAATTTGACGCCCTGGATTTTTTGAAAAGCAAAAACCTCTCTGGCTTTGAATAATGGTAACAGGAAGCATTTCAAAAGGTTGAAAAATATCTAGCTTTGAAAGCTTGGCTGCTTCTTCTTGAAAATTTGAGATTCTGGTGCCACAGCTGAAAATTACGTATTGTGTCGATGACAGTATATTTCTCTTCCGTGACCGTGAGTAGCCTAGAGCATTGTTCGCTTTTTGTCCGCTCCGAACTGTCGATATCCCACCTGGTTTACGATTGTTGTCCGCGGCCCAAAGCTAAGAATGTTGAAGTCCAGGCTAGATCGTGAACGGAAATGGTTATACCAAGAGCTGCGGACAACTATATACCTGTGCACTTCATTATAAACTTCTTGACCTCTGATGTCAGGCGTAGGGCCTTGTGTAATATGACAGGTGATCTCCAATCTATGCACGAAACTCAATAAACATTGGTACTTGGTAAGACGAGTTTTGTGACATCATTCATGATGTATTAAACTCAGTTGTTGATGAAGACAATTAGCAATGTGTCCCGACACAAGGATCTTTATAGCCATGGTAAACTATTCTGGGATGCTGAGCTGGATAATCTATGTTTAGAAATGAGGGAAGCTGGGCGCCGATTTATCAGATTCCAGGGAAGTAGGAGGTGCAGAGAGGACCTTAGCCTAAACGTAAGAAACAAACAATAAAAGACAATGTTTAATATGATATCACAAAGAATATACTGTTCATAGTCTCTGACCTGATGTTTGTTGAGATACCCTTGACCCCCACGTTGCTGCCATTCGACGACATGAAGTTCATGGTGACAACAGGTGACGTCACAGCCTTGGCTGAGTCGTCAAAGGTAAAGGGGTTGGTGGGGTTGGACATTACCTGAAATAATGAATGTAATTGTAGGCTTAAAGACCATAACTATCACTGTTCTATACGTTTCATCTTGACTATAACTAGAAGAAGTCGTCTCATTCCATGGTAATCATAAGGCTGTAGTTTCGGCCATCTTAGTTCCAAATGATTGACAATCAAATGAAACCGCATTCGCTAAAATACTAACAGACAACAAAATGGCGACCGACGCAACGATATTGTTACCTGAATCAGATTCATATTCTATTTCGTAATGACATACGAAGCACATTAAATAAAACCAAAATTTTCTAAATTTGTGGGTCATTTTGTACATTAATTGTTGGTGACCGCACTCATTTACGGGTAGATACATTATTCAAATAAAGTATAATTATATAGAAATCCAATATCAAAGTGAGACAAATAACTTTTGAAAACAGTATAAGAATTGTCGTGCGATCTGGTAAAGTTTGACCTAAGGTATGGTTCGTAGTGGCCGAGGTCACAGCTAATACAGCCTATACATTGGGGGGGGGGGGGGTATTATTGTTCTAGGTATTGAAGTAGAAAGTCTGTTTCTTCTCTACTAACCACTGTGTTCATACTGTCCATTTCTGTATCGTTGCCGAACATGTCTCCTGCACTAGGTAGGGCGAAGCTGCCACCTCCAATATCAAGTGACTTGTTGCCGGAATCTTCAATATTATCGCTGACCACAGCTATGTTAAGTTGATCTGACTCGATGACCGTAGGGGCTTCACCGATCAGTTTCTTCCCTGAAACAGACTTTGCGGCTGTGCTAGCAGCGCCCATACCAGTGTTGGCAACTTTCTTGGCCTGTGAAGATGGAAGCAGATTGTAAGAATCTTGCATAATGACGGATTATAATAATCCTGTACAATGACATGCCATTTAATGTTGTTTTCTATTGCACATGATAAGACACATAAGCACTTAACATTAATACAATTCAGTACCAAGGACTGCAAATTTGATTGATTTAATAACAACGTTTTTAAATAGCAAGCACCAAAGGCGGGGGACGGTATCAACTTTTTGACATCTTCAACCTTTTGATTACGCCACATGCCCCTACAATAACATCTTATGATAGGCTATTCAGTTAAATACTTAATTGCGGCAGAGTGAGTTTGTATTGTGGCGTTTTTGTATTAATGATTTGTGATTAACTGATGCTGCACAAGGAAAATCATAAAGGTTAGACTATAAGACGTGGACATAAATACGTTTACCCAAAGTAAATATATATCTCGCCCATAAAATAATTACTGGTTTACTTAAATGTAAGGAACTAACAAAACGGCACGGTATATAATTATTGTAGATACTTTGTGGTCCTATGAAATACATGTATAGTAATTTGCATACTACATATCATAAATGCATTTACAAATGGCATATTATATTATATGCTAGAACTGATTCCTACCGATGGTCGTTCGGCCAGTTGTCTTAAGTATTTCTTCCTCCTCTTCATCTCCTCGTAGAAGAGGTACTCCTCGACACTCTGGTCCGGCGGGGGCACGTCGGGCGGGGGCGGCTTGCTGAGGTTGTCAAACATCTCCTTCACGTCAGATGTCTCTGATGCCTTCATCACGCTGCCCAATGAGCCTACGAGGTCTGGGGTAATTAAATCAGTCAATCGACCAATCATGTCTCTTATGCCTTCATTATGTTGCTATGTTGCCCAGTGAGCCTACGAGGTCTGGAGTAAACTAATAAGTGAATTGACCAATCAAATCAATCACCCAATTATGTCTCTGATGGTTCATCACGCTGCCCAATGAGCCTACGAGGTCTGGAGTAATCAAATCAACCAATCAGTCAATCAACAAATCAGGTGCCTGATGCCTTGATTACGCTGCCCAATGAGCCTACGAGGTCTGCAGTGACCAAATAAAGCAACCAATCAAGATGTACTTTATTTCGTAAACTTCAGAATGTGTAGTTGTAGTTTTCTGTTTAGGCTAGTAATTTTTTTATCTACATGTTCACTAGATCTATTACCGAGAGAGATAAGAAGTTGAACTTCTATATGCTAGTCTAGATATATGATACTTTAACGTGTACCTTTTTTGTTGTGACCTGTTCTTAGCTCGGTTGGGCAACAACGTACCATAAAGGTTTTCATTAATTCAATAGAAAAGTGCTAAAATGAATAGATTTGAACAAAAAGTGCCTTATAGCATACATTCTATGTGCAAAGAAGCCTGTGATAGTAGCTGATATGACCTACCGCCTGCCACCGCATTAACCATTACTTCGTCGACCTCTTCGCCCATGCCGTCAAACTGCCCCGTCATTCCGGACAGAGAATCTATTGATCCCTCCTGTCATAGGTAAAGCAAAGATTATAAATCAGGCCTAATATTTAATTAAGAATGGATGCTTTGGCTACTTTATCCACTCCAAAAGCTATCCTACAATCAGTAGATTGTTCGTCTACATGAAGTGCATGACAATAACACACTATTAACATACAAACTACATATAATTATCATTTACAGCATCAATATTTCTTGGTTGTGCTCCAGTGAAGCAAACATAGCACTTTTAGGGACTGCAGTTGCAGAACACAGCAGATAAAAAAGTTATATTTTTTACTCCGGCTGTTTTCGTACGTGTTTCGTCGATAAAGGCTACACATCTTAGTAATAATACGCCACGCCAAATTGTTCGAATACAGTTGCACAGGAGCTGAATAATGTCCAGTGGGATAGGAGCGCCGGAAAATTCGACATGTAAAGCTTCGGTCACATTTCCTTTCTGGGACCCGACTTATATGTTTGCGGAAACGAAAAATAAACGCGTTTATCAAATATTATACATAAATTATCCTCATTTATAGCTGTCCTATTATTGTTTGTGTATGCATGTATTGTATGTCGTCTTTAAAGGTGTATTTTGTTGTCTTAAAAAGAACTCTCCGTTCCTGAATGCTGCCCGGCTAGGCCCGGCCGGATTTGGAAATGAGACCGAATCATTAACTTGTACGTACTTGTGTTCCCCGTTCCAGCTCGTCGGGTGCTCCTGAGATGGTCCGTGTGGCGCTGGCGGCCTGTAGGATGTCCTCGGGCGCTTCTGCCACGCCGCCTATCGTACCGACGTTAGACGCCATGATCTTCCGAATCTACAGTACAAGATAGATGCGACTAAGAGATCTTGTCAGGAATAAAGTACTAGAGTATAAAATCTTTTAGGATGATCGATTGATATCAATCTCCATTGCTAATTATTTATTTCAAAGTTAACACTAATTTAGCACCTTTTCGTATTAAGCTTGATTAGATAGAATATACGCTTTCTGCTCTATTAAACGTGATCTTGAAGAAAGTTTTAAAGATTTGGAATTTCAAGCAACAACACCCGACATATTTTATCTTCGAAGATACTCACCCTTTTCCTGTGCTCCTTCCTGATGTTCTCGTCTGGAGGAACCGTCGGAATGCCACATTCCGGGTCTAGTTGGGGTTCTATTGGACACTGAAACACAAGAAAGAAGCAAAAGATGATAACTTCATTACAAGCTTATGTCCAAGACAATTTTAGGCGAATTGTTATGTCATTGGCTCTATTGGCTGTATAGCCGCCCGTAATTCGGTGTAACACATCAGTTTCTGTATCTGTATAGCGGGTTTAACAACCCTTCAGTGTAACACCTCAGCTTCTGCAGATTCTGTACCTGTATATTTGTGTCTATCTTCCCGGTATAATAACCGTTTTTCGGCATAACCAGTAACCATTATAACAACTCTTCAGGGTAACGCACTGTGTTCGCAGAAGGGGGGTAATACCGAACAAACGGTCACACCTAACTTAAGTGTTACTTAAAACTGTCTAAAGTAGTTACTTTTTTCCTATTCCCAGTCAATCAAAAACCATTCTAACAAATCTATGAAACCATTATCAAAAATGTTTGAGTCAAGTGTACAGATACAGATACATGTATGCAAAAATATCAGCGACTTACTTTAGAGTTCATGACCGATGTGAGAGACTCCATGAGAGAGGCGGTCTCCTTGCTCTTAGTTTCCGCCATCATCCTCGCCAGCTCACTGTTCGGTCCGTCAGTCACTTTCAGGAACAGCTCCTCATAACTGTTCACTCCGCACGGCAGTTTGGGAGGTTTTACCTTGGATAGAGAAGATTTATAAGATATGTTAGTCTTTAGCAAAGGGATTGTAATCAAACAAAGAGTTGACACCTCGCCGAAGTTTCGAGGTATACCTGAGACTCTACTTAGGGCAATACGGACAGTTTTTTTTTTCGCACCGCAGCTAGGTGTCGCTCCTGCAATGTTAAGGGTGGACTATGAACGTTGTATGGATTATAAGATCGAATCCAGCCATAAGCTGCTATGGGTAAAATAAAAGAGTCACGCTTGCAATATTGTGACCGTATTCTTCACACTGCAGCAATGACACCTAGCGACTTGCAGTGAAAAGACGAAGAAGAAGAATTTACTGCTTGAAAATTGTAACAGGTGCAATGTCGAACTATGTACTATTGCAAGACTCTAAAAGCTAATCTAATCTAATATAACAATATAGACAATCTATACAAGCTAATACTTTAGTCTCTAGATGTCAATAACAGAATGCTACTTTAGGAAAGTACAACAATGTCTCGTTTTTGCAAGGATTGTATATTAGAACAATTCAATACTACTAAAAAATACGGCACACAGTTTATGAAATCGACAGTTAGTTACCACACCTTGACGGTCAACCAGTAGTCTGCGTACGCCTCGTAAGCGTCGAAGACTTGCACCAGGATGTCGGCGGCGAAGTCCCGCTCGCAGTCCCCCATGGCGATCTGTACCGGCATGGTGAACGGGATGTTCCCGAAGTAGATCAAGTTCGTGTCGCCCATGATGATGGAGTTAAACTTGTACTTGAGGGTGACCTGGGGGAGAGGGGAGGGGGGCAATGGCAATGAAAGTGTTCACAAAAGATTACATGCCTTTTGTTCTTGGATTTCAGGTTCCAGTTTTGTTGTTACTCATTTGTGTCTTTATTTTTGTATGTCTACCATGATTTTCTTTCTGTAAAATTATGTTTTTTATCAACAATAAAAAGAATGATTTAAAAAAAAAATACATGTCTGTCTTCCCGTGTCACAGCCAGATACTATCTTAACTAAGTACAAGTAATTATGAAAGGTCCAAGTAGTTCAAAGTAGGTCAAAGAAAGATTAGTAAATAGAAATATAATTCAACACCATTTTGTTATAACCATTAGATATTGACGCTATGTATGGTAGGTTAATAGAAAATTTTAGATTTATTTTGTTACCTAGCTTAAAAATGCAAGATTAACGAGTGATTTTAATTCTTTTTAGAATAGAATCATCCTGTAATCTTACAAGGTTGTATGTTCTAAATGGCGTAATTGAAGACCAAGCTATTATTGCTATACTTTATTCAAGTGTTTTATTCGGTTCGAGCATAGTTTGACCTCTGACCTTTGGTGGCTCGACGCCTGGTGGCACTCTCTGTTCTAAGTCCCCTTCGTCCTTCCAGCCGGTACACTCCACAATAAACATGGTGTCATAGGCGTGACCTGAACAATGGAGAATGTTTATCAACCCGTCACTGAATAAAGAAACTCTTTTTTTGCAGAACCCTTGCTTTATTTAGACCAACGTTGTGGTGACCGTCTGTTACCTTCCTCATGGTAATTCTGGCTTCACATTTTTTAATTTTTAATTTTTAATTTTTATTTTTTTGTTTATTCAACATCAAAGTACAAAACAGGACAGAGAGGTAATACACTCTAGCAGTACGCTAATATTCACATCACCTCTCAAAAAAAGATACCTGACAAGAACAAATAAATGACAATATCAAAACAAACAGTTCACAGCTATTTACATATAAGTCAGGTTACAAGGTAGTTGCAAAACGTTTCGTATGTACAATATGTAACTTGGTTAACTGTAAGATACTGCAGTTTGTAGAATGTGACAGGAAAGGTGAACCCCTTAATAGTAGATGGATACGGGCTGATTCGGATAAACTATTGAAGTCAAGAGTATTGCCTAGCAGGTTCTGTAGATTGCCGAAAAAATTGATTCCGTATTGTTGATATGGCTTCACATTGTACCGCAACACTGTAACGACTGCATTGTAAAATTCGCATAAGCAGTCACTGTTTATATATAAATATTTTACGCTTGTGACCGCATTCGTAACTGAAGCGACACCTATGCTGCAGTACCCAATACTCCTATTGCCAGATGTGGCGACCATTTTGGATTTCCCGGAGTCATCCGGGGTCATTGCATCAAAACGAGGCTTGGCAGTCTCCATTGCTTTTTATAGTATAGGTAAGCGATCTTCAGTGGTAGTTTAGGTAAGCCATCTTCAGTGGTAGTTTTGCCCCTCTAACTTGAGATACTGCAGAGTATGTGCCTGTCATGTGTAGAAAATATTGATTTGGACATTTTTAATTCCATTTCGGCAATTTTATTCATTTTTCACAGTTTTTGGTTGGTGAGTTTTCCAAACCCCATTTTCTGATAACCTTGCAATACGACCCGTACAAAGATTTGTTTCTTGTTTCTATACCTCTGAGGTGTGCACAATAAGAATCTGATTGATACCACTCAGTCATCCTTGGGCAATCCACACAATATGCAATGTGGAAGGGGACGTCCGGACATATGATCACCGAAACGTTGGTGGAAATAATGCAAGGGTTGTGAAAAAAACAGTCTCTTGTTTATTCATTTATATCGTGCAGCAAAAGCATCTAGATAGGACAGATTTGTACATCAAACACACTCGTGACCTTGACAGAACAACTCACTGACAAGGGTTTAAGACAACCATCCGATAAAAATCCGAAGACTATACGACACATTTACGACAGTCTCAAGAAAGTCCTCAATTTGTCGTATGATGAACTTGACAAAACCTTACATCTAAAAATAGATAGACTTACCGACTTTAGGACTCATTTGACATTTCCCGCCATACGGGACGTAGTTGACGACATATTCACCCTCCGAGAATCCGGGCGTTTCCGGGTTGTTGGCGTACGCTTTGACTCGGACTCGGTAGGTGGCGCCCTGTTCCAGGACGTCCGGTCGGATGGCGAGCGACGACGTACTTGCACCTTGATGTTGGAATGCAAGAATCATCTCTGTGCCTACATCAACTCCATTTCAGAAGCTAAACAACTCTATAAAAGTGACGGATAATTTACAGTTGTGATATTGATGCTTTAACAATGCTTTTGGTAGATTGTATTCAACTGGGAGCTATAGTTACAGAGCAATTCCATGGAAAGCTGTAAAGAGTAATTGCTCAAGTGCTTCCATGCAACTGAACTTTGCGCAGATGATTCAGTAATTGTTGTTTGATACAATCAGTCGGCTGGTAGTTTGTAAGGCAAATAATTTGAATAATCCAGTTACAGGTAATATTGTCTTGTATGTTACCACCGAAAAATGATTTTAACGTGGTAATACCACACACAAAGATGTTGTAGTAATCTAAATAATCTACTTGGTAAATTGCATATTGTGAAAATACCGACCCCAACCGCGGGTACGGGGGCTGTACCGAACTTTGACCCAGCGCCGGAACAACACCAGAGAAAAATCACGTGTCTACAGCACTCGGTTAAGCTGAGAAGTTGGAAAACAGTTTCGCAATTTTCTCGATAAAATGTCACTTGACTGGGGTATTACAGCCGCTAACCACGACGAAATCTATCTGGCTTTAACCACCTAAGATTGCATTACTTTGTGCCATAGTCACGTGAGTGCAAACAACCAATCGACACTACCTGTTAGTGACAGGTTGCCCAAGTTGGGGACCTCCTCTAACAGCGGAGCCTTCTCCGGTATAGTGTGATTGACCTTGAAGAGTTTCCAGGTGTACGTGAGCCGGTTCCCCCGGCGGCAGCTGGTGCAGACCGCCTGCAGTTTCAAGACTCCCCGGGGGTTCACCTTCTTCCAACAGTTGTCCACACACCTATGGGTGAAAACATTGGAGGTAAACGTTGGTATGGATTGCTAGAACAGAACTGTTCATTGGATAACGATACACGCGATTCGAAATGGCAAAATTACAGTTTGATATGTTTACGTTACGATAGGTTGTTATTGCCCCTTATTTAGGGGTCCTTTGAAATCCGCTCATATATAGGGACATGTGAACATGTAAAGAGGTTGATGGAAGGATGGATGAACGGAAGAACGGGTGGATGGATGGATTGGTAGACAGATAAATAGATGGATAGATAGATAGATAGAGCGCGAGAGAGATAGGGAGCGTTTTAACCAAAACATTCATCGAATGTAATCGTAGGGACAAGAACAACTGAATTTCGTACGACACATTAGTCATATTAATATTAACATCAACTTTCATTATTCTACCGGGTGCCATAATATTGCCACATGAGAAAAAAACATGGAATAAAGTTATCTAAAGAAAAGTGCCAATGCAGAATCAGTAATGTTCAGGAATATACACTTCGGATATATAGGAATTATTAAGACAATCTTAAAAGGCCTCTATAACAACTTTTTTTATGTTGTGGTATTATGGTCCCCAGTGGAATTATGAGAGTTCTTGCTTTATCTCGGTAGTTTGATCTTACCTGACTTCCATCTGTGGGACGACAGGGGGCAGCACTTCTAACGTCTGTTCAAACATCGCCATGCGGTCGTCTTTCTTAGCGACAATCCTGGTGACGTAAGTCTCTCCCGGGGAGAAGTCGGAGGTGTTGAGGTAGTAGTAGTCCGTGCTGCTGTTGAACGGTGCGTAGCCGGTATCATAGCAACCACCCTCGGTGGGGCTATCTGGGTCCTCTGGCAGGATCTCGAATGGAAGACGGCAATACCTAGGTAACAAGGGAGCAGGAAAAAATATACAGGACTTTGTTATACAAGAAACCCGGTCCTCCCTTAGCCAATAATAAAATCGTACCACCTATCAAGCTAGAAGACACAATAACTCAAACATGCACGCACAATAACAAGAAAATATAATGGAAAACCGCAAAACCCCGTGAAATATAGTTTTTTTGTGTGTGACTATATAGATTTATTCATTTCTGATTCCGTCTGATGTATTTCCCACTGACTTCCATAGCGCAATAGATATACATATTACAGGAAATTAAATAGGACAATCTATTCTGGAACTTTTTAGGCCTTGTCAGTGTTCCTGGCAATTGAGTCAATTCACTGTATTCAAATAAAAAGTAATACACACGTAGAGAAACAGACATAAAATACACCTGATACCAAGCCTAGCTAGTAAAGGCCATTATAATTTTTTTGTCACATACCAAAAATATTCCATGCCGGTCTTGTCCCATTTCTCTACATCCGGGTCATAGGTCAGCGAGCTTGCGTCAAGAAGAAGTAAGGTGTCATTGTCCACGGCTTTGCTGATGCCACCCTTGATACCCGCCTTCAGGTCAGACTTGATGATCTCAAAGTAACGGAAGTCCTCATTGGCTATCCCTTCCGTTCCCACCACCTCTGGATCAATCTCTACCTCCAATGTAAGTTTGTAAAAGCCGTACTCGAATGTACGTGCTTTGAATAAGACGTCAGCTTTCCTCTTAAACTTCATGTCATATATCTCCCATTCTTGAGGTCTACCGTTGAATCCTGTCCCCTCTTTTAGTTTGAGCGCTTGCCAGTTGAACTGGGCAGCGTTTCCGGCATCGCAGTTTAGACTCACGATTGCCATGAGGGGGACCTTTGACGATCTAGTGTGAACTCTTCTTGTATTGAATGTTTTTCCGTCGCCTTGCATCTCTACAATTGGGTAGTCGCAATCAACGTTGAGTATGTGAATCCGGTCTTCTAGGACTATTGATGACACCGCATTTGAACCGTTGATTTTGATATTGAATAGTCCGAGGTCTAGGTAGGTATGCGTGTGGTTGATGTACTTGTCTTTGGAAGGGTTGATCGCGTGGAAAGGGTAGTCGCGGTACGCTGGGATATCGGCGCATCCCGCTAGGGGGTCTCCGTACACTTCCACTGTTCCATCACCGTTGTCCCAGACGTAGCACGCATGCGTCCCGAGATGCTCAGTCTTCAACATGAACGTTATGGTGTCGTTCATCCTCCCGGGGCGAACCCGCGATCCCGACGTTCCGAGAGAGGTGAATCTCATCGGCTCCTGTACGATGATTGCTTTATTTAGAAACTCGGTCACGTTTTCGTTCGGATTCTTTGCCCGAACCGTGACGTAATACGATCCATCAGATGCGTACTTGTGCTCCGCCACGGGGCCAGGGGTTTCCAACTTTGACCCGTCTCCGAAGTTCCACAACCAGGAAACTACCTGCCCCGTCTCGACGGACGCCGTGAAGCGTATGGGGAACTGGATCGGAAAGTAGTCCTGATTCGGTCCGAAACCGTCCTGAGTCTGACTGTCATCCACCACAGAAACCATCGAGATAGCCAGACCAGAAATAGCTTCCGACATCCAGGACACAACTGTGAAGTTCTGAGCGCTGATGAAATTTCGTACTTGAGCGTGAGTGACGATTTCACCAAAGTTTTTCGGACCGTACTGGTATACTTCGTCGTATCGGTATGTGTCGTCTATGGATACTGGACCAGAAGTTTTTGTCGTGCCGTCACCCCAAATCCAGTCTACGAGAATGTCAGTAGGTGGGAAGTCATCTCCTACATACATGACAGTGAATGTAACGTTACCCGGTGGATAATACACGGGCGCGTTACTGAAGACTCTAACATCCCGTACAGGGTGCTCAACTACTATCGGTTCTTCATACATGAACTGTCGCCACGAAATCAGGTTGTACACCGTTACCGTAACGTTGAAGAGTCCCTTACGGGGGTAGTTGTGAGTGAACGCGGTCGTGGTAATTTCTGCCGCCGGTCCTTCGATGTAGAACGTTTCAACATGCCCGTCACCCATGTCGAGTTCCATCGTAACTTCAGTCCCAGCGGATAGGTCTACCTCCACAGTAGCTTCCTCTCCGAACTCTAAGTGGATGGGGGTGACTATGGTTATGTCAATGTCTCCTACTGGCTCTTGCATGTGGACTTCTGCGGTTATTTGCTGATCACTTACATCGTTCCAACACAAGGCCGATGCTTCGGTTTTCCCTAGCCCCTTATAGGTGTGCTGTATGGTTAAATTACGATTAGAAGTGACCACTGCTGGGTATATGGTTAGAAATTCGCCATCGCCAAAGTCAAAGTCGCAAGTCATGTTACTGGGGGAGCCTATCCCTTCTGGTAAGGAAACAGCGAAGGTCACGATTCCCGGGGGAAGAGGGTCTGGCTTTGAACTTGTCAAAGTCATCTCTCTTGCAGCGTTCATAACGTGGACTCTTTGGTCAAGTTCAGTCTCTAGGGAGTTCAGATGGTTCTGGGCGGTCACTTTGACTTTGTATTTGCCCTCTTGTTGGTAGATGTGATAGAATTGATAGATGTCACCACCGTTTACCGGATCATAGCTGTTGTCGTCTGTTGTACCGTCCCCATAGTCTACTAAGAACACCACGCCTGCACCCCATCGTACTGTAGCCTCTAGTGTGAAGTTCTCACTGACGCTGGTGTAAAGATACTTCGGCGTCAGAATCTCTAGATCAAAGAGATAGTCGCCGATCATGATGATCGTTGCCAGTTCCATCTCACTGACGTGATTCTTGATTCTGACAGTGACGTCGTAGAAACCGTACACGCCGAATACGTAATCTTTACGGTAAGGATCGTCGACGGACAGTTCGAAGGATTCTTCCGAGCTGTCTTGGTTGTCGAAGTCGAAGATGAAGACGGGATCCGTAGGTTTGGTGAAGCCAGATTCTTGAGAAACGATGAAGGTGACTGTATCGTTCGGATTGGACACGTTGTTAGCTACGAGGTACAACCCTTCAACGATATCTTCGATCTTGATGGTCAATGTTTCTTTCTCCGAGCTCACAAAGTTGGCCACCTCGACTTTTACGTCGTAAACATTCGGGGACGAGAAGTTGTAGGTCATGACTTCCTCGTGACCTCCGCTAGGCGTCGGGCCGCGAACTTTTCTGGCGAAAGTTTTGGTATCGTAGAAATCCCAGAGATAGAATGCGTTGGAGCCTGTTGCGATTCCTGTGGTGAAGGTAACAGTCTCAAGCGGGGTCGCGTAGTATTTGTCGGCTGTTGCTTGAAAACCTGTGATCCGGTCCTCAATGTTGATGAAGATCACGTGAACAAGACTGCTCACCGGATTGGTCACTTCGAGCACAGCCACGTGGGTACCGGGACAGGAGTAATCTGATTGGGTCATCTCTGCAGACGCTGATTGGCCGCCTTCGTCGACCGTTATAGCAGTGATGCTAACGTTATCCAGTCTTACTGTATTGACACTCCTCCATTCGCCTTGCACTATGCTCCACGTGAGTTGGGCGGTGTCTCCATACGGGACAACCATGTTGTTCACGGCTTCAATACGAAGAGATTGTCCAACTAGAGCCGTAGTTTCGGCCACCATGGTGTTTCTCTTAGAACTGCAGGTCAGCGTGACAGCATACACACCGACTTGTGAGTACGTGTGTGTAAACTCTGTCTGGTAGTCGCCATCTTCTGAGATCTCTTCTGTCGTCTGGTCCCCAAAGTCCCAAACACATGTAACAGAGGCGTCCGTGGCCATATCTCTTTCAAACGTGGTGGTGTCGCCCAGTTCTGTAAACTTTCCCTGCATGTAGATATCTAAAGAACGGATAGGAAGGACAAAGTCTTCAACTTCTGTGGGCACGAAGTAGTAGACATTCGGGTACGTTATATCGTTCCAAGCCATGATGGATACATTGTACATCCCCGCTGTAGAGAACTTATGATACACGTGGGGTGATGTCGTCAGCTTTGGCTCCGTCCCATCCTTGAAGTCTACGTAGTAGGTAAGATCGGCCCCGGCTGTGTTGGAGATGTTTAGCATGATCGTTTCGTCCGTTTCTATCTCGGTGGACGAGAACTTGACTTTACCGGAGAGGCCTGAGAGTTCTTCGGGGAGGTCGTGGACTTTCAGCAGGGCGGTTGTGTAGAACAGTGCGGCGGCGGTTTCCGTTCCGCAAGTACCGCCCTCAGGTTTCTCGCCGATACAGGCGTTGCCGCACGTTGTAACGTCGTAGGACGTTGTTTCGCCCTCTTGGTACATGTCGGAGGAGCAGAAGCAGGCGTCTTTGAGAACGGCGAGCGGGTAGGAGTCGGCGGCGCAGGCTTCTCGGCAGTTGGTCGGGGACAGGTCGGCGGGCGGTACGGACGGAGAGACGGTGTAGAGTGGGCTCCCGGGGTCCTCCTCAACACAGTCGATGTAATACAGATCTGGGATTGAATAAAAAGAGTTTTGACTGCATGAAACCAGGTCAGAAGACCAATATCAAAAGCATCATAGATAATGTACAGAGGAAGGTGGATGTACTTATAACTGATATCACAAGGTGGCACTATATATTGTGTGCCCAGAAATTGTTTTCGAACACCTGCAAAGTAGCAATAGATTCTGTTCAAAAGAAGTTGAATACATTTTTGACTGATATCGCAAGGCTGCACTTTACTGTGTGATTATACGTTTTCTTCGAAACACCTGCAAAATAGCAATAGATTCTGTACAAATGAATATGCTTGCAATGATGACCGAGATCGCGATGTGGCACTGTACGATGTGCCTTCAACTTGCCTCTGCAAAGCAGCAATGGTCTACAAAGGCTCTTTAGCTGCAATAATGAACGATATCGCAAAGTGGCACTGCATGCGCATAAATGCTGCAAAGTTAGTTTAGATGTAGCATCAGTCTACCGTCTACAACACAAAATGTAAGTTTTTTTTAGCGACGCCCAAGGGGCGATGGCATAATGTTTACCATACCTGCATTGATAAACTTCTTGATGTTATCAATGGTGAGAGCCTCCTCCATGAAGACGAGTGTTGACAGGTAGCCCTGTCCGTAGTAGTCGTCCAGGTGGTTCGCCCTGCCCAGGAACAGGTTCGGGGCGGGGTCAAAGTCAGGGTCGGCGTCGTGCAGAGTGTCCGGGATGATGGGGAGGGACAGGTCCGCATGAGCCGCTAGCTCACCGTCTATGTACAGCTCCACACCTGAGGGGACAAGGGACGTTAAACGGTGAATAAAGAAAAGACACAGATATCGGATAGTGAAGTTCTTTACGATTATTTTAGAACTTCTTAGATAATATACCGCTTGAAAAGCCCTTGCTGCAGTGAAAAGTCGTTTTGCCCTGAACAAGATGAAAGAGGGTCATTGAAACGTCGGGTCTTAAGAAATGTGGTATTGCAGAGAAGAATACTTTCAGAAGGAAAGCCATTTTGTATCTAATTACTAATATAAACTATTATCTCAATGAATATGTTGCTTGAACTCCTATCGCATGCTTTGTCTAATTTTACATGCATAAGCTATTCACCTATTAATTAAAAGACGTGCACAATGGATGCATAAGAGTAATAGATCTGCTTTAAAGTTGGATATCATAGGATATAACGATGTTTAACAACACTCATTGCGCCAACTTTCATGACATTTCCTTATATCCCCATAAGTACAATTTGCAGGAAATTAAAAGTGAAAGAAATGGACGCCGATCAACAGACGTAAAATATACGTTCTGTAGAAATCAAGGCCCCAAAAAACAACACCGTTTCATATTTTCTTACCGGTGTTGTTGCCCCAAGCGAAGAGTATGTTTGTCCACTGCATCGTCTGCAACTCGAAGTTGACATACCACCTCTGCCCCTTACTGATCACTCCGACCTCGTAGGCTTCCTTGTCACCGATGTACCCGAAGTAGAATCCTCGGGACGAGGGTGACTGTCCCCCCGAGGAGACCAGGTAACCCGTCTCGGTGGGGATGTTCTCGGCGAAGTACAGGACGGAGAGGGTGAACCCGTTACTGCAGAGGTTGACGTCGCTGATGCAAGATTTTGAGAAGTAGCCGAGATTCGCCCATGACGTCTCGCCATTAAATGTCATCGCCTTTTGAAAAATAACAGTTACGAAGCAAAATTAGTACCTTTTAGTTTTTGTTGACTGCTACTACGAATGTGAATCATTAAAATATATATGATCTACTTTCTTATAACGCTACCTTGTTCAAAAGGATTTTTAGAAAGCAAGAAATAAAACTTATACATTATGAACATCTAATGTTGACAAGACGATAGTAGATAAGTGCCCGAAAGTACTGAGTACTGAGATACTGATCACAGACCAAATTGTATTCTTGCAAATTTTAGACGAAGTTAAACAAAAACATCTCAAAGCTATATTTCAACAAATAGGCAATCCATATGAAATCGTTTCTGGTATTATGATATATTGTTCTTGTTAACCCTTGTCCTGTTGGTAATTTGCCAATTCAACCTTCCCGAGAGGATTGTTTCATAGATCAGTAAAACCCGACCCCTTCTGTGCTGCTGCATATTCTTAATAAACGTCGGAGCGAGAAGCGACTGTATATGGTGCAGTGCGAAATTCTATCCGGATGGGACCCACATTTCGGTGAGAAATGTCTCCAACCCATTTTGGGACCAGCATATACAGGCATCACTGATGTAAGTGCAACGATTGTACCTTGATTCCGGCCGTCTCCTCCGGTTCAGGAATGTTATAGACGAGGGCTGCCACAGGCTCCGGATCCAGACCCAACTGCGCCTTCTCTCCGGAGAAACCCGTCCCGTTGCCATTCAGCTCATCCAAAGGCCAGTTGAAGAACGCCACCGCCAACTCATCTAAGTGTGTATGAATGAATGAATGAGCTTTATTGCTCGACAATTGTACAGAATACAACGTATGGCAATGGCTACTACACTACATACAGATACTAAACTACATACCGATCTCATCAATAACATAATAAGGATTACAGCACATTTATGTATGGGTGATATTGCATTTGGAATTATGTACAGATATATTGACCTACGTATGCAGATATTGGAGTAAGACATGCCAGCAGTACAAGAAAGATATTAGTCTGTGTCCCAGATAGGGAAACATGTGTTTTAGTTCTAATATTCAGTAACAGCGCATCTCTCTCTCTCTTTTTTCAGTATGCGAAGAGAGTTTTTAAAGGAGACAAATTTAGATGAAAAAACAATGTAACAATTGTCACAATTTCAAGAAACAAAAAGAGATAAAACCGTACTTGTCACTACTGCTGTCCTTTCGTTCTGTCAGTACTTGTACATGATGTAATTGATTTAAAAAGTCAGAATTTTATTCCTATCATTTTAAATTTGATACTTTTTTACTTACAGTACAATGTAATTGTCGAAATCATGCCACAAGCACTTCTGCTTTTTTTCGTTCAAGAGTATTTTTGACAGAGAGCTGAAAGTAGTGAGTTCCAAGTCAAGTAGCTATACTCAGGCTACATACATCGTGCGACCGACGTACCATTACAAAACCAAAACATTCTTGGAGTGGTTGTGCATGAGTCGTACAAAATGTGGCTAATCATGATTGTTCCGAATGTAGTCTTCCTTTTCTCGTTGTTGGTGTTTTGGTTTGTTTCACACAATTTGAAAATCTTACGACACCAAATAATAATCGTACGACGCGTCTACTTTTATGACGTACGTCGGAATTGACTTTGATACATGCACGTGGCAACATTTTTTGTGTTAAACAACGATCAAATTATATGTTTTATAACTACATGTAATCACTTTTTCAAAGAAAAAATCAACCCACTTGTTTTCAATCTTGTGTATTTTCCCCTTTTAAACTTTCAGCTAGATGAACTTTCTATAAGTCTTATGCCAAAACAAATCAAAATAACACGTATTTAATCACGGTTAATCAAATGAGAGCACGAAACATGTACGAAATATAGGTGTACCACATCGGTAGCTTTTTATCGCCGAGATATCTTTCTTATCTTTCTTCATTCATCTAGACTTAATGAATATATCCGGTTAGTTATGGAAGCCTTGTTTACCTAGTTATCAGTCCGGTATAGAGTCCCTTTCATTAAGTCATCATCATTTCTTATAGTACTTCATGTTGCCGAGACACATCCTTATGTTCCTCTGTCTCTATCGACTATTTCCAAATTTGGCGTATTTAATATGTTCACAAAATGTTAACGTTCACGTAATGAAGACAGTAAAGATAATCTGTCAAAATATGTAATCATGAAACTATCGTAAGCTTATGATGTTTTCTCATGGCATATTTCTATAAGGGGCTAAGACATTTTATTGTTTACGTAAAAGAATGAAAACAGTCAAGAAATTATTTGTGTGGGACATTATGAAAGTATGCATATGTTATCTTTGTACACGCTTTATGTATTTCAAGTTGAACTTAGGTTGTTCGTATCATTTAAAGCAAGCCTAAATGCGTATGTTCAAATGAAGTGCACAAGACATTTGTTCTAGAATATTCTGACAGTCTTTGGTTTCAAATATTTCGGCTATTAAGTAAACCTTAATCATATAAAGCACGTATTACGTAAGACGAACCAGAAGTTTGGAAGATGACTTCAAACGACATTGTCTCTAAGAGAAATCAAAGTATCATTTTAATCCATATGAATATAAAACAAAAGAAAATCAATATGTGGGTTTCCGGATGACGTCATCGACACGTTCTTACACACGTTCTCGCGTGAGAACAAGACCTCGAGAAGTCTCGCGGGATTAGCCACCTGTCAGCGAGATTTCGTGAGAGCATTCATTCTCGCACGAGAATACGTGTATGACTGATTGTTTGCTCAAACGATATGTATGTGATGTATTGTATGACTATGTCCAACACGATCCCCCTAGAGATATTTGCTCACTTTATTGTTGCGTGGAAATCTGAGAGAGTATTGTGGTTTTTATGCGTTCTATTGACATATTAAAGGTAGAATGAGTTTGCACGAATTCTTGTATGTTGTTGAATTAGCGTTTTTTTTTTCAGACAGAACACGATTCAAGATAGTTTGCAGTACATATCCTTGCTATGATATAGCTTTATAGTGGGTTTCTTTTTGGTAAAACATATTCATATGAAAACAGAGGTCCATTGCAGGATAGCATTTCCGAATAGAAAATACGAAGCCTGTATATGTATTAGTATGAATACAATTTTTCTTTCCTTAGTAGGGTTATAGAGGAACGCAATCTAAATTTCTTCATATTTGCTGTTTTTGTTCTTAGTGCTTTTAATATTGGAAACATTGGAACATTTTTGTGTTTGCACTGGTATGTACTTTTCATCAAGTTATATTACAAGTTAAATCATGTTAAGATCTTTTAAGACCATAGATTTATTCTGTTCTGTGTCGGTCACCAGGATCATCCTTTATAATCATAGCCATCGGCTGATTGGGCAGCCGTTTTTAGCTTGACGTATGTCTTTCACAGCCAAAGCAATAGATAGATGCAAATCTGAACTGTTTTGAGGCTTGGGTCTTAGACAAAAAGAAACACATTCACTAACAACTATCTGCTGATATCTTAAATCAGATACTAACAAAATAGGAAAAGAAATCCCAGTAGCATTTAATGAAAAGAATAAACAGTGTGGTCGTTCCTTAAAATTCCCATTGTATCCCGATTATATCTTAAAAATATTACAGTTATTCTTTTAACTCCCTATGATCACATCCTTATTTTGTACCAGTTATAATAGAAACAATTTTCATATCCTTGACAGAGGTTGACCGCAGTAAAATTTTCTGAAAATTTCGAAATTATCATGATATCATCTTTGCTAATTTTCTTACCCCGTTAATCATAATATCCTTATCTTCTACAGGTATAATAGAAACGCTGTAAAGGCTGACAACCGTCAAACAATTTTCAAGTGCTTGACGTTTTAGAAGAAAACATAAATGCTATATGAAGAAAAAAGGCTGACCGCAGTGAAATTTTCTGAAAATTCCGAAATATTATTTTTCTTGATTTTCTAAAGGCCTTTGATCACAATATCATTATCTTTTACAGGTGTAATAGAAACGTTGTAAAGAATGTCGACAGCTATTAAACAACTTTCAAGTGCTTGACGTTCTAGAAGAAAACGTAAAAGATATATGAAGAAAGAAGGCTGAACGCATTAAAATTTTCTAAAAATTCCGACAATATCATCTTTGTTAATTTTCTAAAGCCCATCACAATATCCATATATCACAATATCTTCTACAGGTATACGTGTAATAGAAACGTTGTCAAGGCTGACAACCGTTAAACAATTTTCAAGTGCTAGAAGTTTTAAAAGAAAGCATAAATGATATGATGACCGTAGTAAAACTTTCTGATAATTCCGAAAATGTCATCTTTGTAGATTTTCTAAAGCCCTTTGATCACATTATCCTTATCTTCTACAGGTGTAACAGAAATCTTGCGAAGACTGACAACCGTTTACATCCTGGATGTACTACTCTAAACGTGTTACATGCGGCACCCCTTTGAGCTCGCAGATGAAAGACTTACCGCAAACAACGATCAAATAGTGACGAGTACATGCCGATCGGATGCGTGTTTGAGGTGCAAAGATTATGTACATTACGGTAACAGCGGTTGGTAAGGGAATACACATGTATAAACACAAGGTGTGAGAAAAATGGTTTCTTTAAACATTCTAAATTTAGTTCCTACTGTTAAAATTAATGTCTTAATACGAGTATAACTTATACAAGAGAAGAGCAAGAGTAAACGATTTTTCGTATAGGTATGGTCGTATCATGATATCACCGGAACGTATATCGTCATGCTGAATTTCTATATACACCACTAACGGTATGTAACAGGACAACATTGCTTCACAGATGTTGACTACGGAGTTTGTTGAGGTACGCACAAACATATGTGGTTATATGTAACGCTTTTCTAAATAGATCTAAAAACCGCTTTATTTGAAAATAATTTTTCAAACTGTTTATTCTTGAGTTTTTATTTTTCCGCAATAAAGCAACACCGTGAACCAATATTTGTGCCTTGTTTTGTATGCAATGCATTTTTCTTTCATTGGCCTCATCTTTTATATATTGAAAAATTTGTACATTCGGCCAAATTCAATGTCAAGAAGTATAAATGTCGTGCACTAGTTACAGTTACTTCAGTCGAACATAGATGAACGTAGTTGCTATACATGTTTATATATAAATACATGATTGTATACCACATACTGTGTCAGCATTTGTTACTTTTAAGTTACTTTTAAAATTCTTTGGATAGCAACCCAGTGCTATAGTTTTCTATTTGGTATTCTATTATTTACAGTTCCTCTTGGGACTTTTGTTGTGTACGATTTCCACACAAAAGAAATCCAGGAAGGTATGTGTGATGTGTTACAAAACAAGTGCAACGCAGCTGTGTTCTCCAAGGTAGCTTTGCCCTGTTCACGCTATTTACATCATCTTTGGAGTTCAATGATGTTAGATATACTGATTAACACTTAAACAGGACAAACAAAATACTCCTTAGTATGTTGTAAGTTGTAGAACGTGTCGTTTTAAACGTTACAAAAACACATGAAGCTATAGTGTTAGATCGAAATTTCATCATCGTCTATTTGTTTATGATTAGTATAAACTTGACAGAAGTTTTGTGTCTGTTGGAGGCTTAGTATTTGGTATAGATTACATAATTTGGTGGAAATATTTGAAAACGTTGGAGATTTTGTGCATCATATATACCGAATTGACTTAAAAACAATTGATGACTGCTTTTGGGTGTTTTTGCTGTGCGATATTGTGCACGATGAGCAAGTCGGCATGTAAACATCGGTGCAATTTTGGTTTAGATGTTAAACAAAATTACAAACCCATTTACAAATGCACTCTGTATCTAAACTAAAGTATCATGATAAGGAATATTCCACAAATGTAACTCACAAACATTTCACCAATGAACTCAAATTGCGGCATTTTTATGACAAGAATGGATAAAGTGGACTTGGATTGGAATAAGCTAAAGTCATGACAAAAGAGGAACAGCAAAAGAAATGAGAATTGTCAGCAAACTGTACTAAACATTCTAGCAGATAAATTGGTATCAATCCAAGAATATAATACCCCAAAATGCCTCGGATTTCGACCACAAATCATGTACATAGTAAAAATAGTACTTTTGATATTGATGTTTTGTACCAAGGGGTACATCGCAGGAAAAAAAACAGTTTATCAAGAATTATTTCCAGGTTACAACTCTGTATCTTCCATGTAACACCCACAACAGTGCTATTTGCCAATTCTTTAAGGTAAATCTAGAATTTAGTGCCGTAGTGATAGTTAAAGGCTGAAAAGAGCACCCGCTTTATCATCTAAGACGATAATTTCTTTTGGCAGCAACATTTGAATAACTCTAACCAAGATAACTTAACATTTAATTAAAGCTTCTTAGGGCACAAATTCATATGGTTAAAGGTGCAGGCAAACGAACATAGTTTAAGGTACCTTAAGGTTTTCTGTACGGTACTTTGTGATGTTTTGCATCGTAGCAATGACAGATAATATTAGACACTACCGTTAGCAATGTTCGGCGGTGTTGCATATCTTGCTACTATACTTCTATTGAAACAATCAGGGAAACGCTGTGTATTCAATTCAGATTTCTATCTGTATATCATGTATAGAATGAATGTATGTGGAAAGTGCCTATAGGCACATAAAATGTGTTTACCAGGAAGATAACAATGTTATCATAATCGCTCTGTTACCGGAACCAGTAGACATATAACAATCCGGAATCAATTGCTACATTGAGAGCAATACGTCACCAAAAGCCGACACTCAAAAATAAGAAATGTGAATCACATTCATGATATAAACACTTTACTAATTCCGAAAGCTTAGATTTTTGTTACAAAATTAAATATTTGCTAATGAAACAATGACATTTTGTAAGTAATATTCTACTAACGAAATAACAACAGGAAATAGATATGCGTTCATCAAAATGATAGAATGACATTCTTGTGCTTCAATTATATTATGCGCTTTAGTGCATGTACAAACTAAGACTATTTCCCTGCATGCCAAACTTTGATGCTCCAAGCTCAAATAAAGTTTAAATAAACTGTCCTCTGTGGAAAATCAACACTATAGGCAAAGTAAACCACCAGAAGGTTTAAGCTTTATTTTCTATTATATAGTTTCGATGTTCATTGCGGCATGACTTAATTTGTAAATCAATCCTTACATACGGAAGAGAATAACTATCAATTTTGACTAGCATATTTGGCTGCTGTCTGTGCAATTTAGATATACTAGATGAAACTAATCCATTGATGATTTTTATTAAATCCATGCAATCTAATTCTATTTTCTTTTGATAACGTATGTGTCACTTTACATTTACGAGGATTTTATTTTTGGCAAGCCCTTAATCAAATCTTATTCCAAAGACCCAATGCTACGTCCTTTCATCTTATTCTATCTTTACAGCTGTATTTTCTCGTTGAATTCAACTTGGACTGATAAAATATTTTTTGCTGTACAGTCTGATTCACGATAATATATCGATTGTCGAAAAGGGTATACAATAAGCAACGGCGCCGTTGGTCGTAAGAATTTTCATGCAATCTGTGACAGAAAAAAAAAACCGACAAAGATTGAAAACAGAATGCTCTGTACCAGCACAGTTATATATGCATCGGATGTACGACTTTTCCAAGAATGCCCACGGGTTGCAATCGACCTCACGACGTATGTGGCCTTATAAATGCACGGTTATACAGAGCATTTGTAGAATCCGGAGAATCTTAATGAGTAGACGCTATCTTCAAGAAAAGTCTTTCTCCAAGTATCAAGTATGGCATTTATGACATTCGTCAGAAATAGACATTTTCGTGTGTTTCCCTTTATTCTCTTTCAAAATGACAGAAGACAGATATCATTTTTAAAGAAAACTATAACTTACCGTAATTTTCTGCGTAGCTCTCCGGTAGAAACAGGAATATCATCGCACAGACCAAAACAGCGTACAAACGCCTCCGGTCCATGGCTATAGCATAGATATCCACACAACTCCAGCAGTAAGATAATCCAACTTCTTTACTTCTACTGCAGAGAAAAATGTTTTACCACCCGCAGCTGTTAACGTCTCTCTATGCAATGACTCAGTTGATGTAAAACATCACGAAAGACACGTCAAAAATCATTTGTGATTATGAAGGATTGATAATGATTTTTCGTACAGGCATTCCAACAGGGTGTTCAATTATTCAAAGTCTTGTGCAACTTTATTGTTTTCGGGGAGAGTGTCTTTGTTTAAGTGGAAGTGGAAGATTGAAGGGTTTTAGTATGTGTTTTGTTGTCTGAAATCGCAAGGGAGTTTTGGGAGAATTGTTTGGATATTAAAAAGAACAGAAGTCAGTCGTTGCATGACTATGAAGTCGCTAGTTAACACCGGTTATAAGATGATGAATAATTTATTTGGTTTTGTTGTTACGGTTTTGTATGAAGAAGAAAAATCCTTGCTAAAGGGATATATACTGATTCATGTAGTGAAATTGTGTTTTTTATGACGGTTTCAATAACACAAACAAATCACTATATAGATAGCACTATGTAGAAGAGTGGACTCATTCCTCAGCGACATCTATCGCACCGCAGTCATCCCTTAAGGCCCCCTCTCACTTGACGTGCGGCACGCTTGCGGCATTGCTGCGTTCGGAAGATGCTCAACGAATTTCAGAGATAAAGAACGAATTTTCTTACTTGTTGTATATTTTGTCGTCTTTTATGTTATACTTTTACGTATTGCGCTATATCTGATTCATAAAAAAGCGCAGAATATAACAAAACAGTGACGCAGCGAACGAACGCAGCAATGCCGCAAGCGTGCCGCACGTCAAGTGAGAGGGGGCCTTTAGTGAGACATCTGGACTGCTTTAAATTTATTGCATGCTTGCAGACAAAAACTACCATAGGGGCTGAAATGGCCACAGTGATTGTCTACCGGTTTTTCTCAGCGAGTCCCATATGGTCTAGTGGTTAGGATTTTGCCCTCTCACCGCCAAGGCCCGGGTTCGATTCCCGGTGTAGGAAAACGTTACCTTTTTGTCTAAGTGCCACGAAAGTCAATACTGACGAAAGATAAAAGTACAAAATTTTGTGTTTTGAGATGAAAAGATGATATACGTTATTTACAGGATCACTGAAGATAAGATGTAGAAAAACATTTCAAACTACATTGAAAAAGGGTATATCATACAATGATAGATCTGCTACCAGTCTTGCCCTTGAAATGCCACATTTGATGCTTTAATTCAGAGCATGTATCACTTTAACGAGAAAAACATATATTTCCGTATTTCTAATAGTAATGTGCAAAAGAACGAAGCACTGTATTTGGAGAAAAAAAAACTATGGAACAAGATCTATAATTTACTTGAATGTGTAGACATGCAGTAATAACGTAATAGTATCAGAATGTGACATTATGCGATGGAATTTGCGAATGTATATATAGAACTGTTGATTCGCATAATTCATGACTTTATATCCCGGATGATGATTTTCAAGATATAAAAGTTGTGACTTCAATACATGTATATGGAATTTTCTTGAATGTACCAACCTTGAAAGAAGATATCATAGAATGATGAAATTTAGACTTGTAACGTATAGAAGTAAGCTACCTACAGTTCACTCATGTAGAAAACAACACTTCGATGACTTGGAAGAAATATTGCGCAGAAACACAACAGTATTGATTGTAAGAAGAATAAGCACTGTTGCTAATACTTACTGAGATAATTAACAATTGAAGGGACTGTGATCAATATGATGCCTTTTTTTCAGAAGACGCTATCCAACGAGTCCCATATGGTCTAGTGGTTAGGATTTGGCGCTCTCACCGCCAAGGCCCGGGTTCGATTCCCGGTGTGGGAAAGACGTTTCCTTTTTGAATTTACCTCTCGGTTTGCATAAGCCAGTGTCTTGTTGAATGGTTTTTAAGTCCCCTCATAGGAAGAAAACGTGCTCCAACAATTAATTGCTTGTAAACCTGTTAAACCATTTTGATGCTCTGGGGAATGGCGTTATCAAGAGTATTGCATACATGTAGGCATTTGTATCTGCAATGGCACAGAACAGACTCCAGGTGAAATGTAAAGGTATTTAAGCAACATTTTAGTACTGTGACATTACATCAATGTTTTGTCGGTTTTTCGACAGAAAACGTTCTATGTGGTAAGAACAAGATATCATTTAGATACAATGAGGCTTATATTAGTGTTTGAGATGATGATTTTTGTATGCAAAATTTGTTACCTTGCATATATACGCGCTATGTACAGCAAGATCATACATTTTGGTGCACACATTTTTTCTGATAGAACTTTTATTTCTGTTCTGTCATCGGATAATGTACTCGAATTTGAAGATGCCAAACCAAACATCCAAAACCAATAGCTGAGTTTGAAACAATGTCTTTTAAATGTTACATTTTCTTTAAACAAAATAATGGAAAGCCCGACAACACAGCCGGTGCCGAACCTTTACTTGGAGAGTACTTTCTCCTCGTGGTTTTTCACATTTCCTGGCGACGACCACAACATAAATATTAGGACATTGTCGATAGATACAATGAACGCACCGGGTAGACACTTCATTGTCTCAACAATAAAGGATAGGAAATGTTTTTGTAAAGCCAGTGCCAAAAATCAACCCCAACACTGTGCAAACCATGATTGGTTCTGAGGTTGGTTATGAGCAAGGTCATCTGCATTTGTTAGTTGGTCTGAGAGGTCGTCTACTAACATGTCTTTAAAAGTCGTCTGCGCCAGCCGACTATAAATTTCTAAAACTTAAAGCCATGAAAAACATATTTCGTTTGGATGCGAGGAGTGAATAGGAACTAGAATTGGACGGATTCCAGGCTATTCCCAACCCAGCACCAAACTTGGTTGGGTATGGTAGTAGTTAGGAGCAAAATTGTGTGAGGGTCTCAAATTGATGACAAGGACTTTAGGGTGAAATTTCAATCGTTTGCAATTACTTTAATGTTTGTCATCCTCATAATCATCTTTGACGCAGGGTCGTTGAGGCGAACCGTCATTGTTCAGCACAATTGTTTTATCTGTTCATGTTGACGTATCACGACCTTTTTATGTATCGAAAAACTTCACATTTATGGACCTACCGCTGGATAGCATGACCTAGATAATAAAAGGCTCTAAGTCGACAAAGGTACATAACACAGTAAGTAAATCTGACATTTGGATTAGGTCTCCTCAGAGTCAGATGATTCGAACAGAATCCACTGACTTTTATTAGTCCCTGTGAATGAGTCTCAGAATGCATGTGGTACAAGTTCAAGTGCTTGAAAATGAAAAAAAGTACAATCTAATGACATGTTGAGTAAAATAGCCTTTACTCAATGTGAGCTTTCACTTCCATTCGTTAGTCTACAACAGTAAGAGAACTTAAAAATATGAAAGATGTGGCTGAATTGTGTGAGAGACTGAATTGCTTAATTTGCTATTAGCTTCCACTGGTTAATTTGTGGTGGTAAGATCTTTGCGTAGAGACCGCTTAGATTTTAAGTTCATATTCTTGTGATCCCTTATGTATAATTTGCCTTTTACGTAATCATTTAGAATTATCAAAGGTGCTGTCTGCCTCACGTGTACCATTTTTGTCTGTTTCATTCATATGCAGATTTTCTGTAATAGATTTGGTTTGTTCAATTTATGGTCTGGTCTGTCCGCCAATGTATTTTATCTATATCTATCTACTTTAACTAGGTGAACGACACACTCAATTCATTCATAAATGTACATTTTGTTTTGTCAATGACAGCAGTCATATCTGGGATGTGGCAATTCTATAAACGCTTACAGGTGCAATTACTTGGTATTATCATTGGAATCAAATGGTCAGTACCAGTAATGTTGGTCAATTCTAATTGAGCGTTTCTCATAACTATACATGAGTCAAACTCGACGCCAAATTTTGTGGTTTTCGATTTTGATAAATGTACATTTCTTTCGTTGCTCTGCTTAGTTACATCTTTGCAAGGGGAAAAAGTTGAAGATAATTTAATTGGTTATCAATAAGATGAAACAAGACCGGTGGTAGATAACAGGTACTTTTTGGTGCAACATTTGAATTCAAGCCACTTATTTAGAAAAACAGGATCTTGTCCGGCAGATTCAATCATGGATTTTTTAATAGATTCTAAAATTAATTTTGTTTAAAGCCTATAGCTAGAAAAACCTTGGCTTTTATGGTTTTCTTTGGTTAACAAAATTTGCTGTTGTGTATGGCCTGATTTGTTTTCTATATTTTCCAATTACACCTTCAAACCAACTCTTTTAAGGGCGCAATGTATAAATTATTTCAGTCAAATGTGAGGTCATGTATCCCCATTGAGAAGACTCCAGCAAAAGATTCTTAAAAGTGTCGGTTTCATAAAGTTTTGAAAGTATAGTGGACTATTATGTAATGAGTGTGATACTAGCTTGGGAAAACACAAGATAGTACGAAGTACTGTATTCATTGTGTATAAAACAAGCCTGTGAGTTTGCCGCCTATCAAAGATATTTGAAGACGGCAAAATCTAATTGTAAAGGAATCCTTGCTATGAGAGAGTGCACACACATCAAATGTCATAGTTTTCAAATGTTAATTACGTTTGAAAAACAAAATTCTGCAATGATTCTCCTAAGGTGATCTTGTATAAAAAAAATATTTGAAACGCCAAAAATTTAATTGCAAAGGCATCTCTGTTAGGACCTAGTGTTAAACGTTTAATGCTGGAGTCTCAACATTCAGGACCAATTCTAACTTAATTATTTTTGAAGAAACAAAATTCTTCAATAATTCTTCTAACTTAATTTTGCATTCAAATATATTTGAAGGCGGCAAAATCTTAAAAGAAAACTAAAAGAAAATTCTTCAATAATACTTTTAACGTAATTTCGTATTAAAAGTATTTGAAGACGGCAAAAATCTAAGCATAAAGGAAACTATGTTTGGATCTAGTGTACACAAGTTAAATGCCAGAGTCGGAATACTTAGGACTGATTTTAATTATTTTTTTAAAAATAAAAGTCTAATATAATTTTGTATTAAAGATATTTGAAGACCGCAGATTCAATTGTATTGGAATTCTTCTTATGTCGTAGTGTATACACGTTAAATGCCACAGCCCCAAGGACTTATTTTAATTATTGTTTAAAAAACAAAATTCTTCTTTAATTCTCCCAATGGAATTTTGCACTGTAAAATATTTGTAGACGGCAAAATGTAAAGGAATTCTTGTCATGACGTATATAGAGTATACACGTTAAATACCACAAACCCAATATTTAGGACTGATTTTAATTATTTTTGAAAAAACAAAATTCTTCTTTAATTCTCCTAATGCCCAGTCGTGACCTAACCGCTTGTGGGGATCATAGCGTGCTTGAGTCGCCTACCAACGGCGGTGGGATGACAGTATGTCATTCAAAAGTCGCTATCAATGTTTTGTCCAATTTACAAATCGCCTCATCAACGTCGGCACACTTCAAAGTATCGTGCCAAGCCGCCGTCAACAAGAATTTCTGCCATCCTGATTCTATTTCCGGCCCTGTCACTCCTTTCTGAAAGAAACAAGCCCGCAGGTGGGGTAGATGTCATCCAATCACGTCACGTCCATCAAATGCGACAGGGTAGCAAGGATTGTTGATGGGGTAACTAGGGGCAACGGACCACCCAAATAAAGCCCCTCCTCTTCAGCTGGAGTGTTTTTGACTCCACTAGCAAATCTCCAGATTCCTATTCAAGATAAGGCATGTCGCTCAAAAAAACGGGTGGCCGAAATTTGGGTAGTAAAGTTTGCTTAGCGAAGAACAACAAGAGTCTTATTGAAACTTTGCTTAGTGTTTGAAGGGTTTGCCTTTCCGCGGCTGCTTACTGTTAGCAAATTGGACAGAATGTAGCAAAACTTTGCCGTCCGCACGACCTAAGCATTTCCGAGGTTGATTTTGGAAGGTCAATTTTTAACAGACTTCATTAAAAAGACGCCCGAGGGGTCCTCAGGTGTTCTACCATTTCAGGTGTACCATGCAACCCCGGAACTCCCGGCGGGGGGACATTGTTTTTCGGACCGGCCACAAGGGAGGAGAAGTTTACCCAGCCCGATAAATTACCGGTCTCCGCGATTGCGGGACTGTGTGCCAATATAATTGGCCAGACGAGAAACAAAGAGTCACAGTGCATTTTGATAGCAATATGGACGCCTTTGGTTATTTTTGCAATTTTAGTGGAGGCGGGAATATTGGGTTTTAATGGAGTCGGACACTTCATTGGATGGGGCGACCTGTATTTCCTTGTGTATAGAGGGATATAGGCTCCCTCCGAAAGAGTCATTAGCATCCTAGAAACACACGGCGATCATCTTATCTTCTTGAAGTACCTGTATTAATGTTAATTAATGTAGAAATCGTATGACACCTGCAGCTTTCAACCACTGAACTTTATACCCGCCCTTCGTAGATTTCAAAAAGGCATTCGTTATAACCGTCGTGCCATTTAAATCGGTAGCTTTAACCAACCGCAGGCCAGCTCGCGTTTGATGTCCTTTCGGCGTTGTTTATAGTTTATCAGGAAGCGTTTACGTCCTTTCCGATAAACTGGGCTCTACAAAGAAGTGTGTTTGGACCACTTGGGCTTCCAAGGCCCAAACCCGCACACAATGGTGCCTTAACGTGACGACGATAAGAGGCTCACGCTTGGCGCCATTGTCTACAGACAATACAGATTAAGATACGCTACAGAAGACAAAGATAGAGCACATGATATATTGTTACTGACATCGCTTTTAAAAGATTGATGAAGAATCTTCGTGCTTGTGAAGACCATACTTGTCTCTGAGGTGTTTGGTCTTCAGTCGCCTTTGTTTTCGATATAGTCTTGTATTTTGTTCAGGTAATGTTGGATGATCCCCCAAGGATATCTATTGACGTCTTTATTATCATCATAGTGACTTGACTTACGTTAAAGATTGAAACAAATGCATACAATCTATCCCTGCTGGAGTGTCAACAGAAGGCATTAAAGTTTCTCATACATACATAAATGATTTTTACTTCGCTTTTGAAATATATCAACTGAGAGGGTATACTGATATTTCTATTTCAAAGATATAAGATACTCTATGATTATTTATTCAGATGCTCAGATGCAGCGTTTTGAGTTCATTTGCATTTGTATTGCTTTTCTTGAATTGAGTTGATAACCTCGGTGTATTAGTCACAATGTATTCATTGATTTTGCTATTGCATTCTTTTATTACAGTGTGAATGAATGTGAGTGAGGGAGTGTTGAGTGGGTGAGTGAGTGAGTGAGTGACAATGACTAAAAATGAGAAACATGAAATTGCACATTCTTTTCTAGAGCAAAGATATGAAATATAGGAGGTATACTACTCAAAACCAGCATTTTACATATTATTCTGTTGTTTAAAACAGCGCTATGGGTTTTTTTCCGTAAATTTACACATGATAATTTATCGCTATGATTTAATGTACCCACTTCAATCCGGATATGAGTAGTGGGTAACAAACAGTAAATATTTGGCCTCATGTGGACTTTATGGATAAATATACCGCAGAAACAGTCATACATAGTGAGGGAAGAACGTAGGGACCTTTTAAGCTTTATATGAAAAGAATAAATTGAGTGAGTGAGTGAGTGAGTGAGTGAGTGAGTGAGTGAGTGAGTGAGTGAGTGAGTGAGTGAGTGAGTGAGTGAGTGAGTGAATGAATGGAAGTAACAATGAGTAATTTGTGAATAAATGAGTAGGTGAATGAATGAATAGATCAGTGAGTGAAAAATAACAGATTCTGAATCAGTAAAAAATTGGAAGCTATAATTTTCACATTAGTAATAAATGTAAAAAAATACCTGTTAGACTTGCTTACATTTACACATCATATGAAATGTGCAAAATATTCTCATCGAGTTTTATAAATGTTACAATTTGATTTTTGACGATAGCTATTTTTCGCTCGTATACAATACAGAACACACTGAAAAGACGACATTTGTCATTCTTCGACAAATGAAATAGCTTAGACAACAATATTACTGAGTTTCCCCGCAACTCGGAATGGTCCCAATTGACAAGTCACAATTGAATAAAAGAATTTATCACAGCTACCACTTTAAAGAATGCCTTTGATCCTTCTGGTGGAAGATGTAGTGATAATAGTATAATGAATGGGAGGACCAGTAGGCATTCACGGAGGGGCCAAAGTTCGAGATAAACTTATCACGTCGCTATCTTGTAATGGATTGCTATAATTATAAGGACATTAATAAAAGACAACGTAATTTCACCCCATTTTCAGACGAGGCTGCGACCATGCTACGACTTCTGAGTGACCTAACATTTGATAGATGGAAGAATAAATTTCATACAAAAAACGAACTATGTTACATTTTGTGTTTTTTCTTGTCTTAGGGATGATACTTTGACAGATTTCATCATATTTCAAGTGTGAAACAAATGGTTATACAAATACAGTTTTGGCAACTGTATGTTTGCTCTGAACTCGCCGTCTAGTAGATAGAAGGCTTTATACCCCATTTCCACAAGGACGGCACTCTCGCGGCACTCTCTCTGCGACTAAAATTTTACAGATCGCTCAACGAACTACATAGAAAAGAAGCGAACTTTTTATTTACACTATTTGAATGTGTTTTGTTGTCCGTTCAGTTGAAATCAAGGGTTACACGTGTTCTATTTGGGTCGCAGTGAGAGCACAGCGCGATCGCCGTCTAGTGGAAAGGAGGCCTTATGTGTAACATCCTCTTTCATACTATACTGTATATCATGCAAAACGTAAAAGTTTGACCGAGAAGACAACAAAACACACAAAGCGTAAAAAGATTCGTTTCTTTTCTATACAATTTGTTGAGCGATATGTCAAAGTGTAGATCGCAGAGAGAGCGCAGAGTGATCGCCGTCTAGTGGAAAGGGGGCCTTAGCAAACAGGGTACGTCCTTGGGACCGGTGGACGGGGAAGGCCGGCTTCTTGGGCGACGGAGCCATGCTACGGTCCGTACGGGAACATTAAGCTCGTTTTGATTGACTAAGGGAAACATGCTAGGTGTTGATTATGTGCGGGAGTCCGGTGATATGATGAGACGACGCATAGCTTACTACTTGTTCTGTCGTCAGATGCGTCCTGTGGAGAATGGATATGCATATCACGGATGTCTTATTAGTAAAAGATTTATCATGACTGTCAGACACTAATTTTAAAGCAACAAGAACAGGTATAAGGAATTCTTTATGATTTTTGTGTGACATCCTGATTCGACCTCTTGGCTGATTTTGATAAGAAGACTGGACATAGTTATAGGGTGATCTGTTACTTGGACGTGTAAGGAAGTCTGAGAAAATGCTTTTCAATTCTTGATATCAGTCAAAAATTGTTCAATGGGCGTTTCCTCCCTCCGCCCTCCTTAGACACACACACATACACACACAAAACCGTGTGCATTTACTTTAGCAGGGGATAGTCCAGTGATTGTGGTTTGTTCTCAATCACTATACTAGTTCTCAAATGCTGATTGCTAAGAAAAGAAAGCGGTATGTATTCTTTTTCTAAACCTTTGGTATGACTCGACTGGGGATGGAAGTCACAAGAAACCGAAAACAAATGGGACATTCTGCACACTTGGCCATTGCACGGAAGTAATCAACTGTCAGCCCTAAGAAAACTATAATTAGTTTTGTTGGAGAACAACGAACTTTCGATACCATAAATAGTCTGTGGATTCCGAAGTAGAAGTTGATTGACAAAGCAGGTGAAGATGTCAACCCAGACACTTGACTGTAAGCTTAAGGTTTGATCTACTCACCTGAGTGAAGTAAAGGAATAGGCGTGTAAAGTGTTTTCCCCAAGGGCACAACTCTGAGATCTACTTGAGGGATTTGAACCCAGAACATTTACTAAATAAGTCAACAATCCTTACCACAAGACCGTCTGCCACATAGCTCAGTCAGTGTCATACTATTGGCAGATAGGTCAGTGTAAAAGTGTGGGCCGATATGGCATAATTTCTTGCCTCATCATTGTCTTTTGTGGTATGTTTAAAAATCTGTAGCAAACTATGATAATCCAAGGCGTAAAACATATTGTTTCCTTCTCCTGCTTCTGATGCTTTGCGATCTGTAATAATGTTTATAAAGTTCAACAAAAAAAAAACTAAAATCCATGGTAGCAAAATAGTAGGCCATGTATGCTACCTTGACCTACATGCATAACGAATTTGCCACCAGAAGATCTGCTGGGGCATTAAACTAACTGTATACATAGTTGTAACAACATCGGCTTCACGGTCTTTATCATCCTACCATTTATCATGTAACCTTGTTCCACACTTCGGAAGTTGCTCCTCTTGAAAAAGTACAAACATCTGGTTGGTCACCAGGGAGACGATGTGAGAAGGAGGTGATTTGACGCAAACGGAAGTGCTCACGAAACAGTCTCCTGTTCCCGTTTCTGCTGAAGGGGCTGAAACATCGAACATTGGTGAACCTGAAGGCGGTATCTCACTGCACGTACCTGGGGCACCGGTGCGGTAGTGTGGTGTTCGTCTACAAAGTCATACTTTTAAGTATTACGGAATATCTAAAATTGTTTTTAAAAAGGCAAAAATAACACATCAGTGCCTCAGTTGACGAACCCCGCAGTGCCACACCGGTGCTCCAAGTGCAGTGAGATACCACATTAGAACATCAAGAACGCGATAAACGACTTTAGAAATGAAATATGACTCAAATGCCGTGGTAAATGGTCAATGAACTAAATAAAATGTACATCGGATATGTGGGTTGTAAGTTGCTCTGAAAACTGAAAATTGTCCAGTTGAGTTGGCTAGCCATATAGTTACCGATTGTTACAACCGCGAGAAATCTTTAAATACCGGTCTAACCTAATTCTTTAATAAAGTATCTCTCATCTTTTGGCAAATTTCTAAGATTTTCAGTGCGCAAGATTCTACCAGTTGTATATCATCATCGTCGCGGGCTGCTTGCCCGGATCAGGTCCACTCTGTCCTTCCAAACGTCTCTGTCCCCAATAGCGTTCTCTAAGTCCTCAACCCGCAACCCCACATCACGAGCAAGCTGGTCTATGTATGTTAGTCGAGGTCGCCCAGCATGTGCATACCCGTTGTATATACACGGTTTTTTTCCTGCGAAGAAGACCATAATATGCCCAGGGCAAAAAAGATACAAAAATTAAAACTTCTGTTTGCAAACAGCATTTATCCTTGCAAATGAAAATCCTTTATGTGGCGAGGGAAAACACAGGAACAAATGTTTATGTCACTGGAATTTAATTCAAGAATTAAAAAATGAACCCAAAACGCTGCCACTCAATGACAACAAGACATTGCAGCGAATAATGTTCTAAAAAGTTGTATTGATAAAACTTTAGTGCTTTTCGTTGGTGCCTTTTAGCAAACTTTGAGATATTTTCCCATTTGAATCTAACAGACTCACACTAATATACTCTAGTCTCCAAACGTCGCTGGAGAAATTGTAGAAAATTGGCCAAATGAACGAAATGCCAATATTATCCTAATGGCCGTATAACTAATATCGTTCAGTCTATTTGGCTCGTTTATACTATTTTCTCAAGCGGCCAATGGAGTCCGACGAAGACCACTGTATACTACAAAAACGTAATTTTGCCTCATAATGCCATATTAAACATCAAAAGTCACCTAGAGTGGTAGATGGCAAGTGTTGGCTTATAATTAACGATAGATGAGGCATTGACAAGAAGCTTATGATATCAATAATGTACACGGGAGAGAAATTTGTTTTTTTCAATCCTTCCATCGTCTCTTATCTATATACACAGCCGGCATTTGATGTGACCGCACGCAATATACAATACTTGTCAATCCGACCGGCCGGGCTTTGATTTACTAGCCGTGCGTAAATCCTGTTCTCGGTAGTTCGTCATAATCCATGGCTTATGAACGGTCGTAAATCATCGGAGCTGCCAGTTGTGCTCGGCGGGGGACCACACATCCTGGTCCGCATGATAGGGACTCATTTACCACCGGGGCAGACGGTGAGAGCCGGTGGGATCAGTGAGGGTTTTAGGCGTTCCCACTACTGAATGTAACACGGTCATAGGTCAGGCTGGCATTTTGTCAAAGACGGTTTCGCGAAGTTATATGTTGGAAAACGTTCTTTGAGTGTGAAGTTTTAGTAGAGTATATGGGAAGGACAACCTCATGCCAACCGTTCACACTTACGCCACATCTTCAGAAAAGACGCTGGAGCCACACGTTTCCCGTATAGGAACTTTACACAACAAACATGTTTCGCCATGTGTCTTCCTCAGTGTTATGAGCTCGTATGAGCATAGTACAACATGTGCATAGTCATGTTGTGTACTGGTTCGAATAAAGTTCCTATACGGGGAACATGCGGCTCCAGCGTCTTTTCTGATGTCGTGTAAGTGTGAGCGGTTGGATTGATGTTGTCCTTCCCCACGCACACTTGTGTGTAAAGTATTGTAACTTGTTCTATATAATCACGAAAACAAGATAAAGGTAGTTCCCTAGCCGCAGGGACAGTGGGTTCTTGACGGCTGCGTCCAAGGCACGGGGTATGAAGGTGGAGCCCATCCTTCACCTTCTACCACCATTGTATACGATTTCAACCGAAGACAGATACCCAGGTATTAATTTTACACCTGGGTGAAGCGGGGAAAATCGTGTTAAGTGCCTTTCCTAATGGCACACCGTTTAGCCAGGAATCGAATCAATGACCTCTTGAGCTTGTACCCTTTTGCCTGGCCACTCGCACATTCGACGCCACTACATATATTATAGTAGTATAGCAATTTGATTGGTAAATATTTGTTTCAAGAAAATTGACGTTTTAAAACAATGACTTTAAGAAAAGAGAAAAATGAATATTAGCCGATATCTAGGGCATGTTTTCTTCCATTGTAATTCAATGCAAGCAATGCATTCAGTCAGCGTATTCAGTTGAAACAACTTGAAGATTGACATAATTTATCTCAAATATTTTTGCTTCTTTTAAGAAACGTGTACGCTTGAAAACAATGCCAATATCTGTCCATGGTATATGTGCTATCAACTACAAATTGCTACCTTTTTTCCAATTCCATACCATTGAATGAATGCCGAAACGTATCATCCTTGCGTGCATATACATTACTGTTCACCATGCAATATACGGCACTGGCACTTCGAACAACCAACCATACATAGATTTCTTTTTAGATTTATGATTTCCTGTGGCGTTTTAATAGAATTACGGGAAGGAAAAGATGGTCTGATGCGACCTCTTTTACCACCATTGTATATGAATGTATGTGTCTTTACATTTCAGGCATAACACTGGTGGCAGCGAGTGCATTCGCTCTATGCTAATTTGAATATTCAAAACACGCCATTGCGGTTAGGCCCCTTCTCCACTAGAAGGCGATGGACGTGCAAGCGTCAAGTGAACAAAATTTGATTTGTATGATCATTGATTTCATAATTGGAATATAATGCACGACGATGTAATATAATTGTGATGTGATTTAACAGACAACAAAACACATCGAAAAATTTGTTTTAAATCTATGATATTCGTTGAGGGATCTGTCAAATTTTGCGTAAAACCCCTGGCGACTGCAATATTTACCCACCCTCAGTGCTTAATTCGACGCAATTCCATAGTCTGTTGTTGATGACAATTCTAATTATCCACGTTGACAACATGAGAATTTTTCATAAAAAGGTCGCAGATGAAAGCCAAACTGGGAAATTAACTTATTACCTTTCGCACTTAGTCATTGGCAAATATGTCATTGCTACAAATTTATTGGAGAAATATTACTTCAAAACTTGACATCGCTTCGTGTAGCTCTGTGATACCTCATTTACAAAGAGAAACATGTAAAACATGTATGCCAAAGCAATATTAGACCTTTACTTTGTAGATACGTACCAAAGAGCACCGCACAAACCTATAAAAAGCACAGCTGTAAGCCTCAACGTAATTTATTTTCATCTTTACTTTGCTTCAAAACAATGCCCGTACAAAATGTCTTAAGCAACTTTTTTTCACAATGAAATAAACATCAAACGAGGAAGAAGAACAAAAAAAGACTAAACTTCAGTTTGTAAGCATTGAAGAAACCAAAAGACACAAACCGCACCACTATATATGCTACACAACGAGCTATGGTTAAGACATGGAAGGCCGGATGAAAATTGCACACGATAACATATGTCTTTCTGACATTGCAACTCACCTACGATTCACCTTAACAGTACATTTTGAGCAGACACATTACTGTCCGTTGACACAATTTCATTTGTTTTATACTTAAGATTGTTTGACCACAAAACAGTTACAACTGAGCACGCAAAATGCTTTGGCATTTCAGATTACAAGTAGTAAAAGTAACAGAATGTTACGCTTAATAAACAGCTAAATGTTGAAATGATATCTGAATCTCTGTGCCATAATTGAATATGAACATCATGTTTGAAAGGCATAGCTACAGTAAGAATGTTGTGAATTTTAGGAATGGCAAACTACTCAAAACACAACCTGAGTTTTACAGTTACGTGGAGTTCATGATAAGTTACTTGTCTTCTGTGTATATTTTATATACTGAACAATATGTGTATGAAATAATTACAGCATTATGATCAATAGAAGGCGCCCAGGATTTGCTATAGAGCAGACAACTTTTTTTATCATCAACATTAATTGGGGGCTGTCCGCAACATTTAATTGCATCTGCTAGGAACTGTCATTGATCTGACAACATAGAAAATACCTATATGCAGATTCCATTCATAAACGTATGAATTCCACACTCTGAAACGTTGACCAAGTATAACTACCAGTTTGAAATAGTAAAAAAAAAGTTTCAAGCATTTGTATATTTATTATCCTTTACGCTTGCCTAAGTCTGTACGTAGTAACACATAACTATTCTGAGACGATGACCAAAAGTTAAAACTATGACAATCACTACCGTTATGCTAGGCGTTCGATGGGAGAGTTCTCGGTGTCCATGCTCACATCTTCCGGGGACGAGGCCTCCCCCTCCCCGCTTACCTCACTTCCACCAACCTCGGTCCAAGTGGCTAACAGATCACTAAAGTCTGGTGTGCTCGAGTTGACAAGGGTCACACGCCCATCCGAAACTCTCGCATATGGCTCCTTGAAGAAAGAATCCGGCAACTTTCTCTTCTGCATTGGCACGATGTCTTCAAGACGCGTATCTAGCTTGAGACGCTTCAGCTTCTTGCTGGATTTGATGAGTTTGTTTTCTACGATGTGTTTCTTGAGACCGAATTCGAAGAGGTCTTGCAAGGGGCCGAGCGTGCCGCCCTTTTTGTAGAGACCGTCGCTGCCGTCTTTGCGCGACTGCTGTGAGTTCTTCGTCGAGTGTCCGGTGTCTGCCGAGTCGCCGTTCTGAGCGATTCGTAACAGATCGGCGTAGTAGAGTTCCCGACCGGACTTTCCCGAAGTGAAGCGATCCTCGTAAATGTCGCACGAGTCCGGATCGTTCTTTTTCCTGCCGAAATATTTCTGGATGTCGTTGTTGACGGATTCCGCGAAGTCGAGCAGCTGTTTGGTCATGTCGTGGGCGGGCTCCGCGAGGACTTCACTCCGAGGAGACTCGACGTCCTCCCCGGTGTAGTTCGAGACGTTGTCGATCTCATCGTCCTCGATTTCTTCCTCTTCTTCCTCGGACTCGGTGACATCGTGCATCGGGGCGTCCGAGAAACGCCTACGGGTGAGGTCGTCCTTGGTGCCCGACCCCGCCTTCACCGCACTACCGGTAGCCATATTCTCATGCTGTTGTCAAACAGAAAACGTGCGTGTAAGGCAGTGGTTAATATAATCAATCTATCACAGGCGACCTGTCACACAATTAATCAAATAATTGCCCTGCAACCGATGCCAGCCATTCAAAATATTGGCCACTGTCAAACACGCGCATGCGGCCTGATTCCCTATAATTAGAATGGCTGACCCAGTGAATTGGGTTGAAATTTTAATGTTAAAAACTTTTTCATGAAACATCTATAATCATTCAAGGTATAGCACTATTGAATATACAAAAGTTTAGCTATATGCTAGCTTGTTAATTCAATCTCCCATATACTATGGCAAAGTTTGCTATCATTTTCCTTTTCTTGCAATTGTTGGTTAATCCATTTCTTTCGAAAAATCCTTGGAATAAAATACGATAAAAGGGATATTACAACCCGTAATTGCACGCGTTAATTGATGCTAAATACAACAGAGTACATAGCAGAAATGCCCTAAAATTTGAAGAAGCTTTACAACGAATCCGACAAAATTGTCTTTTTTACGATTTTTGAAAAAATTTAAAATCTTTTTATCACAATATTTTGAATTTCAATATACATCTAATATATGTCTGTACATATAAAATATGAAATTATCCTTCACAATTGATAAGCATGCAATTCTAGGGACGAGAAATTAAACATTTAATACCAGTAATAAAGATTACAAATAATGTCGAATATGGATTCATATCGAATAACAATAATTGTCGGTGGGTTCACCCATGATTAGACATTAATTTGGATATAATGTTATATGAAACTCTACTTCAAAAGGTGAACAATGTAAAAACTTATCTTGCTTTTTCAACAGAAAATTCAGAACGATAACTCTAGCACTAAATTCTCAAACCAGAACCAACGCATACAACAAAAATGCGAGGCATATTTTCCCTTTTATTTCATAAATCAGTGACAATGTCATAATCTCTCGTTTTCCCTTTGCCACCATGTCATATACTTTTAAACTTTTTGCCAAACAAATGCCTTTTCCAAATTACATTCCTACGACACCGGCCTAAATGAGAAATGTGGAAAGCAGAATAAATATCGAGTAATTGGTATCTCATAATTTTCTCCCTAAGTGTTGAGAGTAACGTCAAATCTTGTTTGTTTAAAATAGCTGCATTTTTCATAATTTGTGTTCAAAATCGATGCCTTTTTGATATTTCTTAAGAATTATTTCCTATCGGCTTGTATCAGGCATTCAATGATAAAGCATTGTCAGCTTAAGGCTTTCTTATGAGACACTATACGACAAACGCTCCAGAATGTGGTAACCAAACGCAAACGGACCAAATAAATGTGGCATACGTCGGTTTTGAAACTTAAAAGTTCAAATGTGGCCAGATACAATATATAACACGCGTGAATGTAATACCTTTTACTATGGAAACATAAAAATTAAAAACATATGTAATAGTTGAGTCAAGCACTCTCATAACAGGTCAAGCAGGAATGCCAATATTACTATCCAAAGAAGTATAAAAAGTCATTATCGGTTGTAGAGTTGTGTCTATATACGCATGGCAGAAATATGCATAAATACCATACATGCTGTAATAAAATCATGGATACATGCTGTAATAAAAATTTGCAATACTTGAATGCGAATATACATGTACCCTTAAAAATGAACGTATATGTACGCTTCGGAATAAAGCCTCTTTCAATGATACAGAAATCTAAACATTTTTTCTTATATTTCGTGCAAATAAAATTTTTTGTAAAATAAAGAATGTTATATTAAGGGATTGCACGAGTAGTTAAATAATCGCCACAATAGAAGCCATCTGATGTTTTCCAAAGAAAAAAGTCCCCGTACTTTACAACAGGGGGCGCTAGTATAGTACGTTTGCCCACTGGACCATAATCCCCATTCAATACACTGGACCCATGTTTAGCTAGTCGTTAAATGTGGTTTACTCCCTCCCGAAATTGGCCCGATCATCGCAAAAACGTCGGCTTCGCTGATACAAATGGCTTCTTAACGAGGATATCGTGGCTATTTTTGAAAGCTACTTTCCGGACACTCGGAAAGAGGTAGGAAGAGCTGAAAAGAGAAGCCATGTCCGGGCCGGATGGTGATGTTGAAACACAATAGCGAGTTGCGAACTGTTAATGTTGCTACTTATGGTGAAAGCTAAAAACGGGTTTGCTTACTTACAGTCAGCGAAAAAAATACATTCTTCCCGTAAATGAAGGAACAATATATAATACAAGATATAATGATATACATAGTAACGTTTGTCGAAAGTACATTTAGAACGTCGCATAAATTTAGACAGCATGCAACTAAGCAATGTTTCAAGAGAACCTGAAGCGTTTCTCTACTCTAGTCGCTGAGAACATTGAAGATTACCGACACTAACCGTTCATGGACTAAATCCCACAGATTTATACCTAAGTTGGATGGCCGCATGAGTTGACTTTACAGTAAGTACATAGCAGTAGTTGAGTCAAGAACCATTTCAACCCTTTTGCGCATTATATTTCAAATTGGGAGTGTGCATACGCTGCATTGCTGTCTTCCTTATGACCAAGCCATTCCGTAAATGTTTAGTGTGCCCTTTATTTAGATTTTCATAAGAAGTGAGACTATGCAACCCAATAGCGACGCGTTACGTCTATAGCTTCGCTATTGAGACGTTCCAACTTTTGATGAAAAGTTTTTCATAGAAACGGTTTCGTATGGTATGAAAAATAACACCTTAATATGAAATTAGTGATTTGTTAGTCATATGTAAAATATATGAAGCTCAAAATGTGTTATTGTGCTCTTACCACAATGCTTTCCTCATTGAAAAAAGAACATGCTTAAGAACATGGATTCAAGGACCTAAATTTTACATTCAATTGGTACATGCAACTACGGGCCGTATTTGTTAGCGAATGAGAATTGTACAGGCTGTGGATACAGGGAAAGACTACCCTTGCACCGTGATTTCATATTGAGTAGTAAAATGAAGGTGGCTATTTGTTTTAGATCTCGACCCGCAAATCCCATTTTTACCATTCTAGATTTGAGTATAAGACACTGCAACAGTAGCCAATATAAGCAAGAATAGTGCCACTTGGGATTAGCTATGATAAGAGGGGCGAGTGACCGTCCTGAACAGGTGGACGTCGGGCGGGGGGCGTCTGCTTAAGCACTGCACGACACTGCACGTACATCTGTCACTACCTATCTGTCAACACCTAGAGCTCCCTAACCTGTCTCAACAGCGTAGTACTACCAAATCGTTTACGATGGGAGGCTGACAGTGTTTGCCCTCTTACATCCCTCTTGTAAAAGGCGCAACATGGCAAGTTAGGCGTTACCCTCTCGCTATTTCCACGGCAACTTCTCCGCAGAACTTCGCAGAACCTTTTCAGAGAAGACGTTTAGCCACTTCCTCGGAAGCAAATCATTCTTTCTTATTCCATAACTCACCTCTTAGGAAAAAGTTACACACTGAAAGATTCTTTCCTTTGAATTAATTTGTTGTGAAGAGAGATTTTCAGGTCATTGCTTTCATGGTAGGTAAAACCTAAATTTTTAACTGAAAAGTAAAATAAAAATTCAGTACAATGACGCAAAACATTTAATCTTACAGCCTTGTTTTGCGGTTCATTTGAATAAAAAAAACACGGTTGCATTTGTGCCAGTCAAAAGCTTTGAATGTATGATTTTTGTAAAATCTAAATGAAAAAATCACAAAAAAGGCTTGACATCAAAAGGGTCCTCCAATATTTCTTGGTGATGGCTACATTTCAAGAGGATGCATGTTGAATGTTCAGATGACAGTTCGTCAAACCACAAAAATGTGGATTAAGGTGCATCACCGTGCATGGGAGTATGTAGTATTGGTTATACCCCCTTTCCACTAGGCCGGCTTTTTGCCGCGCTCTCTCTGCGACCTAAAATTTGAAATATCCATCAACAAAAGCAAAGGTTACATATATCCTATTTTGGTCGCAGTTAGAGCGCAGCGCGATCGCCATCTAGTGGAAAGGGTGCCTAAGGAGACACCATGCAATGATTGAAATGCTAAATTTCTAAAGGCAGTGGCATTTGTTCCGTATAATGTCATATAAACCAGCCCATCAAAGTAATGATAGTTATTTTTTGGGTAGACAAAAGGGAGGGCGCAAACGTTTTATGATTTGTTAAAAAAATACAACAAAAACTTTTCATAGACATTATGATCACTGCTGAGAATACATAGTCTGCTGACAACAATCGGGTAATATTTTTTCATCATTGACATGAATAGAACAAACAGTTGATAAAATAGTTTACATATATTTACATGCCACTTGGATACAACATTGATTCTTTCTACGCCTATCTATTTTTGACCTAATGTTCACACGTGCAAGACCCGGTCACGTTTGTCAAACGACGAGCTAACGACAACGAACCGAGAAAATTCTAGAAACAATCGTGAATTGGTCGTGCACATTTCATCTTTAGCGAATCCTCGTCCACGATCAATTTACCCAGAATCACATTCAAAATTTTACGACAAAAAAATAGAATAATCGTGCGACAAAAGTGACCGCATCTTTACTTTGCGTTAGGCGGCCTACCTCGCCCCACGCCGGTCGATGGACAAAGTGCGCTCCGTTGCTAGGACCGTGGGCCGAAGAATACACAACTAACATCGCTGACTAATACCACGGGCCAAAGTTCTCTTATACCCGAGAAATCTCAAGATATACTTTCATAGTACAGCATTGTTAGATGGGAATAGTGTTGGTAGCTTCAAACGACTTGGGAACATATCATACATACATACAAATGGGCAAAAACCGTACGGTCTCTTTGACTGATATAGCCAGAGCGAAAGACAACTTGTTCGAAAATCGCTTAGACAGCGCATTTGTTTTAAAATCTACGAAAATACTTTGCACAATACTCATATTCATCAAAAATGCAAAATGTAAAATCTGATTATGAGAAAACAAGAAATGTACTTTTAAAATAAAATCACAGTTTATGATACTTACACACGAACTGGCATGTATGTAATAATTTTAATACATCCAAATGCAATAAACGATTATTGTAATTTCAAAAAGGTAAAAAAATATTAGAAATTCACTATTTTTCTATTATATGACCTCTATTTTCATAAGACAACGGCCCATCGTGCGACAGTATGACGTAATAACAATGCATTGTACTAAGATGACGGCGATGAAAATGCATCGTGATTTTCTTTGGTGTAAATTCAGAAAAGGACGCTCAATTCTCAGTTTTCAAATGATAACACCATGTCAACCGTAAATTTCAGTTTTGTCCTTTAAAATCTCATTCTTCGGACGAAATGCTTCCAAATGTAACTGACCCTTAATGCCACTGTCTAAGACCCCTTTGCCACTGGACGACGACTCCTGTGCGACCGTATATAAGAATACTAGTAGATGTGTGTAAGAATTATTTCATGAATGTAATATGATGCAAGGTGGAAAGGGATGATTTAAACAGAACAAAACGTTTAGAGATTCTTCTTTATTTTTGAAATTCGTTGAATGATCATGCAGTCACTGAGGAATCTTTGAAAACTCAACGGTCGCAGCGCGTTCGCAGCCGACAGTGGAAATGGGCTGTATTAACTGTGTACTGTACCTGTTTATTCTATCGGGATACCTTACGGTAGGTCTGCTGTTGGGGAGCTGAGTTCTCAAGCTGCGGTCGTCTAGCACGATTAGGAGGACAACACAGCCCAAGTAACATCCGAATTCTCCGAGCCTTACGGTATTGCTTGGGACACTGCATACGTGTAAGATGTGTAGCTGCTTCGCAAACGTATTTACTTGGTAAACCACATTCGTTTTTGGCTTGGATATGTGGAAACTTCTAAAACTGCAAGCTTTGTGCAAGTATGATTGGTGATTGTAACACCTGACCTCGTGTCAAAACAATAAAGTTTTCGTTTCTCAAAACATCCTGATATATCCACTCATCCCTCACTAGGTTTGACTTAATCCAGTTAATAATTTGTATAATAGACTACCATTTATCACAGATTCTACATCTTATTATTGATAAGAGGTGTTAAATCCGATTTATCCCCACTTTTCTTAATTAGTTTATGTTAGCAAGCGTGGGGGCTTGTTCGACAAGTTGGTGGACAAATTTATTCGCCGCTATTTTACACGGTTGTTGATCGTTCGGTAATCTTATTACACAACAAAGGCAGTAAGACAATTGAGATTACAGGGATAATAACTTTATCATACAGATACTGGGTTTTACATACTCTACTATCCCAATGATAAACAACGACGACGGTATGGTTTTTGTTGCATGTTTTTTTTTTGCCATTTGCAGATATCTGTATCAAATTTTCAATCCTTAAAAATCTAAATATGAAGCGCTCTAATGCCACTATAGTGTCTTTAATGTTCACAACAAGACAACAATACGCTGCAAAAAGTAGCCCGGAATCAGCATTCGAATGCAATGCTACGTACCACTTTAAACGACACTATAAGAAATGGCTAAATGTTTGAATTGAACAAAGATATGTAGCTATACAGTTATTAAGGATAACCATTGCATGGACTAGTCTATTGCTTATTATGACTTAGGCCCCCTTTCCACTAGAAGGCGATAGCGACGCGCTCTCACTGCGACCTATATAGGATATGTGTAACCTTTGCTTTCACACTGGGGATATCAAACAGCATGTAAAAGTGGGACTGAGAAGACAACGAAACACACAGAGTGTAAAATGATTCGTTTCTTTTCTATACAATTTGTTGAGCGATCTGTCAAATTTTAGGTTGCAGAGAGAGCGCGGTGAGAACGCCGTTTTAATAAAAATGGAGCACAAGACAGCAGACCCGAGAAAAAAACTTCAAAAATTCTATGACGCGATGATTACATATTTTCCATGGCAGAATCGAGCGGATAATTTCCCGTTGAAGATCATGACATTAAAGCTTCTAATTGTATTCATTTATAACCCTAAAATAATCAAAAGGCGACCACCGTCTGTGACTGTGGTTTAATTCTGCCATTAATTTTTACCAGTACCCCCAACACGGGGTCAACTCGGGGTCACCAATGATCACTTGAAACTGACACCTGCTGAAACCCACTCAAACCACCCAGAAACTTACCTAGAGTTAACAGATACAAAAATCTTTATGACAAACGTTTGGAGAGGAGGTTTCAACAATTCTTTCATAAAGAAAACGTAAATACGGTATTTTGTGAACAGAGGGTCGCAACGTTTATTTACTTGACCTGTGTTCGCCTCTACTCATTCTGTGTGCTCGAGTTTGGACGATATCTCTCTTTGTACGAGTTTATATGTACAAGAGGCCGGTCCATAGGAAGTGTCCAAACCTCCGATTTATCCGGCCCATCTTAAAAGCTACAAGTGTTGTTCCCATCGTGTTGTACACAGCAACGAAAGTAAAGTACATTTCTAGGCATCCCCCTCCCATCCTGTTTATGCAAAGTTAGGCCAACGTGTCAATTTGTTGCTACCCAGAAGGGGAAAAATAGCCCCAAATTTCGGCGGTTGCTTGCTAAACCGGCCAAACATAAGCCCCCAGTTGTCACAACATGGGTTAAATGGGTCGCAAACAATTTTAGCTGTGGACAGAAAGGCGCAGCTGGAGTCGTGCGTTTGCTGTTGGATCACGCACGGTGTGTTTAGCGATAGCGAGAACATTTGGAAATGTCTACCACCCGGTAGCAATATCACATTTAGCCATATGTATACTATGTCCGAAGATGAACTGTGACACCAACACAAAAAGTACAAAAATTTCAGAATGCCAAACTTCAGTCTTTTTCAAGAGTAGACAAAAATGTCAGATAAAGACTGGAGTTGGGCAGTTGAAAATTCAAGTCCATTTTCGTGTTCGAAATAACAGTTCACCTTTGCTTAATTGTAACTTCTACCAATACAGGTAAACCTTTGAGCTAATATACACTAGCTATCGATAAATTGCCTGCTTATAATATCCTTTGAGTAAATTGGATCCAGAATTATCCTATATACGACAACAAAACCTATGGACAGTGTCATACATTACGCAAGCAATAAGACATACGGTACCTCAAATATTGTAGAACGCTACCACATTCTAATGCTACATGGAGCTTGTGTAAAATAAGTAAAAGATAAAAAAGATGCTGCAAAAACTTCAACAATTTGCAAACGGGCAAATGGAATTAAGACAACACAAAATGTGTATCAAAAACTACAACGTTAACACGACTAGAATTGTTTCTATCATATCCCAACTTTTGTTCTGTTAGCAAAGTCGTTTTGCAGCCAAACGTAGAATTCCAAACTTACATTTAGAAGATACACAAAAACGTCACACCAAAAAGAGAGATTGAAAAACAGGCATTATATAATGTACATGCATACGTTTGACAAAACTACATTAAATTTTTCAGCATGTATACTGAAACATACACCGTAGCTAGCAGTTTAGTTTAGCGTAAAAATATAGATATATATAATCTAATACACCTCTATGCCTACGGCTGTCGTCTTTCTATATGGTTATAGTTCGTGCACATAAGACAACAAGCAAGGCATTATCTAGAATATGCAATTCCAGCTTTCTCCCATAATTTACCTCCCACATAGTTTACAATACAGGATGTGATAAGTAAAGATAATAACGTTATGACTCACCTGGGTAGAGTAACCAAGAGGCTGTAACAAGCACACGGCCATATGTGTCCGGTGGGTGCGGGGGTGTTACACTGTCTTTACTACTCAATTCTTCTCACCTAGAGCTTGGGAACTGTATAAAAAAGACAAGACATATTCTTCTAAAACCATAAGGTTACACCAATTATGATATCCATATAACTACAACATATTAGCAAGCAGAGATAGAGAAAATACGCATCCAAAATCCGGCGATATTATTGGTGAGTGGGGACGAAATTCCCAGACGCATTACGAGCGAAATCTGACGATAAAATATACTTGTGTAGACAAAAATACAATACCATAGTTAATATTATCAGGTGCAATGTATTAGCCTTTAGACTAGAATGGTATAACAACAAAAAGTGTTGAAATAATACGTAAAGAAAGGTTTTGCAAAGTAGCAAACTCGGCATTTCAAATAATCATTTGAGTACCTTGCAAAACGTTAAAGCCGTTGTTTCGCCACAAGCCCTGATTACAATGCAATCTACACCTACTACGTCTACATGAACCATGGATTAGTCCAACTAACACAACGCTGATCTTTTATGGGGTCGGGATGTTGATCCCAGGGGGGTAAAGAAAAACAAATTATAATACTGAAGTGTGATTGGTCAACAAAGCGATGAAGTCATCGGTAACGTCGATAGCGATCGGGTCTTGACCCCACTCTTTCAATCAAAGGGAATACACATTATTCACATCCTGTTAAAAAGCAATGAGCATCATAATGTCTATGGCGTTACATTAGGTGACGGTTTATTTGATGCCATTGTTTCCAGAGCAGTCGACGGGTAAACACGAGGTAAACAAAAAGTTGTTTGACAACCTGGGTTGGTTCACAGGTCCGTTACCGCAAGGAGCGGTCGGGCCACTCTTAGTTAATTGTATGAATGACATCCACGCGCCTGTCAATTTTCACCAGTTTAAAAAAAAGGAAAAAAGTAGGCGACCATTAGAAATTTTGTAAATCTCACAAAGAAACTGCAAAATATATGCCGTAAACAAATATAGAAAAACAGATACCAATGTCCCGAAAGGCTTTTTTGTAAAGTTCTTTTTTGCAATGTTGCCATGTACATCGGAAAAGCTATGCCGAAAAATCCATAAAATCCAAGAAGATAACATGACAGAACAAAATGTTAAAAATCATTGTTTGGTATAAACCATGTTCTGTGCGTTTAGTGATTTGTTTAGCGTTCCACACCACATACGTTACATACTGAAAGCAACTTTTCACCAAACTTTTTTGTTCTTTTTGCTTACACGCTTGCATTAGTTTTGGAGAGACCAGGAGGTTTCATCCATATAATCAAATTAGCATGGCCTCAGTGCCAGGCGTCCACACGTGGACTAGATAATCATTATAGATATATTTGGACACTTTTGAAAAATTTATGACCCCACTTCAGGTGTGTCAAAGAGGTGACAGGTAAAAACAGGTGTTGATCAGAAGAGAATGATGGGGTAATATTTATTGCGTTGTTGATAACAGATAAGGCGAATCATTTATTTTGCGTCGTTGCAATTTTCGCCTGTCAATTCTTGGGTCCTAAAGCATGGTCATCAAATTTGCACGTTTCCTTTTTCTCTAATCTCATGGATACTTGAGAATGGTATACCTTTCGAAAAAAAAATGTAAGAATGGTTATAATTCAAAATCGGTGATGGACAGAAGCCATATAGGTAGGGATAATAAGTAGATTTCATCATCTTTTGAATTATTCTTACAAGAACTATGGTCTTCATAAGCTGATGTTGTATTGTTTACACCGAATACCCTTTGGTATATGTTAACCAGGCAAAACATATTAGTCAAATAATACTTTTTATGTTATTTTCGTTTATACCTAAAGTAAATAACTTGGGATTGTCTTTTTGGGATTGTACTTAAAAAACAGTTGAATTCCCGATTATAGATATGGAACCATTTTAAAGTTTTATTCTAAAACAGAAAAGTAGTCCAACCAACAACAGAGAGTCCAAGAAAGTGGGACATTGAGGATAATGAAAAAAAAAACTTCTTTCGACATTGTCCGAAGCTCTTTTGAACTTCTTGGCAAGTCCGCAAATATACACTTGTCTAATCAATCATTATAGATACAATTTCCGATATATCCATTGCATTGTGTCTAAAAATAACACGACGACATGTCGTCTGAACTTTTTATGAACTCCGTGGCACATATTTGTGGTTATTAGTCGTTAATAATTTTCGGAGTGAAGAAAAGAAAAGACAGCCTCTGCTGTATTGCACGGGGGATGGTCATCTAAAGGACATAGGGGTCAACGAGCGGTCAGCCATTGTCCGAGTCCGGAAGCTTGGTACAGTGTGTTAACGCTTGCGGTCAATTAAATGGTGTAAAGGTAACACTCTTTGACTGGTAACATGTATGCGTTTGTTGTTCGGGTGGTTTGAGAAAAGAAAGGAGTTTTGGACCTTCAGATGGCCTATTCAGCAAATAGACAACCATTGTGGCAATATGCAGTTGGAAAAACGTAGGCCATGTGTAATAAAACAATGTACAATTTATTTGCAATGGTAATTGACACGTTTAGGTTTTAAATTTTGCACATTGCTTCATTTTCTGTATTCTGTATATCTCAAAAATATAAAAATGGCAAGTACAATTGGTTTTGATAAGTGAAGTCGTAGCCTTTATGAGGGCAAGTCTTTAGGTTTGAAATATGATTTATGCAGTGTTTTGGAAACTACATTAAGATAATGGTCGCGGTAGATGTTTTAGCAATTTATCAGAGATCTAACACTGTTGATGATAGGACAAAGGGTGTGCTTTTAGACCACAACCATCCTTAGTAACATCCAATGACCTGCATCGTCTGATCAATTGTGTCGCGATGAAGAACAATAGACACGGTATCTTATGACTATAGCAACCTGTGTAGGAAGTATCTTAGTGATAACCATGTGTTACAGACCTTTTATAAACAATTGTAGGCTTAGTCCAGCAGCAGGGGTGAAAACTGGAGGGTAAAAAATTGTCAAAAATGCATACTCCTAAAGAACTATGGACAAGGAGGCATCTCATTTTCTGCCCTGAATCACTTTTATGGCATTTTTGGATGTATGTTTGGTTTTTATACCCCGGTACTGAAACCAAACGACCCAAAATTTTCCAAAAGGATGCCTACACCATGTGCATTCACATTTGTGACATACACCACTTCAAAATTTCTGTTTCGTTTTTTTTCTTTCTACCTTAATACCAAACTGAATTTGAACTGTATATTTTCAGCTACCATGCAAGTCATTGTATCAATGTCAATGCAGCTGGAATTTCATCTCCGCTATTCGTATATATGTGCTGTTTCAGATAAAAAATACGCAAATCAGAAATTGTTGATAAGCCGAACCATCTTGCATACCAAAATAGGTTTGCTTCGTCTGAACCATCGTAAATTATTTTCATAAGTTTTAAAACAATGGTACTCGTATCATACACATGTATACAACAAGTCATCGGGGAACCATTCAATATCTACTGTTTACAACATTAAGTGCATTCGCGGTATCAATGTGGATTTTCTTGGGTTGAAATGTATACATTTTTATATACAAACAGGTTGATTGGACAGTCGTCTCTTAGTGGACTTATTTTCCCAAACTTGCCAACTTGAGACGTCCAACCCTACGATAGTCAAGAAACGGGCAACTTTTGCAAGATCAGTATCAAAACCTTCTACGATAAGCTTCCACTTGAAATGACTGATCGCTCCGGACTAATATTTGCACATATTCAGTGTATGGCAAGATGAGTGACAAGTTGGTATGGAATGCGCCAAAGTTGGTCGCCAACAGGCGAGTGTACACTTTTGTATCTGTGTTCTATCTCCCTACTCCACTTAGTCAAGCAGGAAAACAATTCTGCCCTTATCAAGGGGACTTCTACTGCACTTCCTATATTTAGGCGTACCTGTCGCTCACCAACTGATGTCGTGTTATCAATTCAATTAAAATGTATGCAAGGGTGGGTACGCTACTTAACGGTAACTAGGCAGGTCGTGGAGATGTTTTAAGACAGATGCTTTGGCGTAGGGTGAAAACTTTTACAGGGCAACTAAGGGTCAGGGTAGAAGTTTTGGTGACTGGTAAGTATGGAAGTGTTACGCCACCTACAACAGTGCTTTATGTGTGGGTGTTACGTATACAGGACCGCCATCATGGCTTTTAGCTAGCACAACGCGTGGTGGTTGGAAACGCGGGGCTGGACCGTATCTCGGCACTCAACGGTCGAAGGCAACGTCGGGGAGGGTAGGGAACTGCAACACTCAAACCAAATGACCCCTAATGTTTTTAGTAAGGTTCTACTTTGTAGCATAACATACTCAATGGCATTAGGTGGAGAAAATAACAATGTACAATATTAGATACGATATAAAATGCGAAGAGTGACTGTGTCACCACAAACACACGTATACAATTTATAGTCTTCTTTCATCAATTTACTGTTAAGTCACCTGCTGTATGCAACCTTATAGAAATCATATACTACTGACAGATGTCAATCAGTACACAGAGGTACCTAAAGGGTATCCTCTGTGGTCTAGGACGGGTCATCGTACACAGGTGTTGTAATTACTATATAAACATCTTTAACAACGAAGTCCCTGTTAGTGTGCCGTTTTGTGGTGTTCAAAGTCCCAGTGTTTTTAAGTACCACCACCACCACGAAGTACCACCTACATGGCCATATAAAACTCTAAAACGTCTTAATTTCTATTAATCAAAGGACTTAACAAGCTTTACAGCTTGAGTGATCGTCATTGAATAGATACAAGTGACAGTTGTATGGTCTTCCAAGTGTTAAACGCAAACATATAGACCATTTTGTTTACTACCTTTTTTTCACATTTGTAGTTTGGTTCAGAATATGGTAAACTTTCAATTCAGTAATAACAGCCAAAAGAATAATAAATGTTCGCTATGATTATGAAAAACATGAAGATGAATTGTTCAAAAATATATGTGCAGTCGTCATGCCCGTTATCTGAAAACCTATATCTGTAGTGAATTATCTTTTAAGGTTTTTGGAATTCGAGTGAACTAAGAATATGTTGTTCACAGCTAGACGGCATGGAGTTCTATGTGTACAATAAATCATATCAAAAGGAAAACAGATATGCATGTTGACATGTTTCATGCATGATTTGGATTCAAGTACTCACCCTTCAAGTGGACTCTGCACGTGGTGTGTATTGGTGAAGATCGGGTGAATGCAATGCAAGCTGCGGCAACAGATGACCATCGAAAGCTGTAGAAAAGACAGGCAGATCTCACGACGATCTCACCGGTAGTACCTCGGCTGTAGAGAGAGAGAGAGGAACAACATGGCTTGCGGGCAGTTCTTATTTGCGGGCAGCCGTTTACTCGCTAACAAAAGGCTTAGCGCTTCGGGGACGACCTTTAGAACCCCGTACGTGCGCGGGTGTCAACAACGGCGGGCAAACAAACCCCGGCGGGCGGCCGTGTATGTGTAGCGCCCCGTTCGTGCGGTAACGGGTTTACCTTACCATACACTACACTAAGAGTTCTTCTTTCCCGTTAATAATTTTTTATATGTAAAGGTTTTGATTGTTATCATGTTCCTTTATGTAGAAAAGTGTTTCCTGAATGGTATTGGTGGAGCGTGGCAGCGATATAGTTTCGTGGTCACATAGTGGGTTGAAAGGCCACCTAGCGGTTGTACTCGCTTGCAGGACCGCATGGGTTGCGACGGGCGCACGGGGCTGCACGGGGCAACTTTATCTCTGGACCTACCGGATCGACACTTGTCATTTATCGGAAATCCCGCCCAATACTCTCGTGTTAACACGCGCAAGGCAGACAAACTACGGGGATAGAATTCTCAGTCTAGCGTCTGAATCCAAGGAGGGCGAAACTTGTTAGGGACTGTTGTAATCTTAAACGTTGATAGTGTAAAATGCAGTACGTTTGACTTGAATGATACTTCAATAATAAAAGCAAGCTCGAAACTGGGTTAAAATATGCTTCAATATGAAACGAGGAACTTCGTCATTTATTGAAGCATCACAAAAAAAGACAAATTCCCTGCAGCAATTTTCTGCTGTGTTATAAGACTAAACAAGTGGTCAAGCTGCTAGCAAAGAACTGCAGGCATTAATTGTGTTTTAATGTAATTGTAATACAGGTAGATTGCCAATCTTCGGTAAATGGACACAATATTTCAAGGTGGTCCAAAATATGCTACGATAGTAAATTTGTATAAACTGTACATGTGTTACATACAATGTTTGCGTTATGGGCACTATTACATGTATCCACAACACAAACTAAGCTATGAGTTATAATGCTCAGTAGATAATCTATACTTTCCCGTACTGTAATACAGGAATATCTATTCGCAAAATCAAATGATTTTTTTTAAGTTGCATAAAAGACCGACATACCTGGATTTGACGTTCAAACGTCAACTGACGACGAAACGTCGCACCTGTTCGCGCCCACCTTGACGTAATGGTACCAGCGGACGGAATGGCCCGTACTGTTCTAAGCCGGTTGTTTTTTATACGGCGGCGAATGACCTCTCCGATAAGCCGGTCCCGACCACATGATTGACACCTTCAGCACACTACCATGTCTAAACTTCACGTCAACAGTGCATAGTTTAGAGCCATCTGTCATGGATAGGGGACGTGTTGAAGGCTGTTTGAAAGCATGCCACATAAACTACATGGACGCATATATCTCCGTGCGAACGGTCCGGCCTGTGAAACTTAAAACAACTGGTAGTACTATAATGAAACGTGTAGCTGTTTTTAGCAAAGGCTGCCATTGGAAAATGAGGAAGTGGTTCTCTCTTAGATTTCCTTTTGAACGGTTGTCAAAAGGATTAAATAAGGTACTATATCTTTGAATTTTAAATTGCGCTTGAAACAAAGCTAACACAAATTGGTAACACAAAAATCAATTTTATAATGGCCTTGTAAATTCATAAACAGTAGTTCCTACACAATGTAACGCTTAAGACTTATTTTTACGAAAGACGAATCGGAAAAAATAGAGTAGCTCTGTTTTAAAGAATGTTGACATAAATTGTTCTTCAATATATACATATATATATATATATATATATATATATATATATATATATATATATATATATATATATATATATATGCAATACATATACTAGCACAGGTGATATTTGATATACGTTTCTTGTACATTGTACTTATTGAAAATTGGGATATTATAGATATCAATGGCTCGCGATACTGACAACAATGCAGTGCAATTTTATCTCAACCAATGATATCATATCATAAAACATGGTTATGCAAACAAACATAACAAAATCATGCATATGATTCTGACTTTTGTACGGAGACTAATATTCAATATATTTGCTTCTACATTTGAGTAGCATTTACCAGGCTCCCTACGGGCGCTGGAAAATATTAGCAATTAGTCAAATTGACAAAAAAAAAAAAAAAAAACACCAAAGGAGTTGGTTAGCCGAGGAGTACAGTTTGCAACCTGGGGAGTCTGGTAGAGGCTACATTTGAGTACTCGAGGCGCCTCCTTGTACACAGGGCCTCAACTTACGTCTCTTCCGAAAAAAAGCTGCATTATCGATATGTTGGTAGAATCAAGGGCGTTATCTCATATAACGTCCTTGGTAGAACCATGATACCCTACCGCGGATTAGATCGCCAAGTTATCAACAAAGTGTAGCCTACGTTATAGCCGCTGACCATTGAGTTTAGATTACTTAAGGCAAAAGAAGTTTACAATATATAATACATGTCAAAATGTCTTGATAGGAGAAATGGACTGCCCAACTTGTTGATATCTATACGTACATACATGGGGGTAACGTAGACTGAGATAATTCAAGACAAGCCCACGGGGATTAGAGACAGAGGCGATCGTTATATGAAGAGTGTAAGATGCCATATAATATGTACATCCTGGCAGATTTACCTGATCCACTCACACTGGGAAGGAACGCCTCTTCGGTAAGTGTTATGGCTTCTGTAACGTGCTTGAGGAGCGTGACTCTCCTCAAACACGGCCGGACCTCCATATCCAGGGATCCGCACTTTTTTTCAACCCTGTGTGGGTGGAATGATTAAAGTCGTGCAAATTACTGCGAGTTTCAAACCAAGGATCTAGAGGGTCTAAGTCATGATCAGAACATCCTACCGAGCATAACACCACACAGGCACTTAATCTGTCGCCGTAAATGTCGCGAAAAAGAACTCGAAATCTTATTCATCCTCACTTCTGGTCAGACTTGCGATAGTCCGTGGAGAGGTTTGGATATCGATAAGCGCAGAAATTTCTTGAAATAATGAAAATATAGCTAACTAGTTATCCATAGAGATTGAGTGTAGTAAGAGGGAGAATTCGATATATCTAACTCGTATATAACACTCTTGACAAACGTATGTGGTTTTCAACATATCCTTAGACCCCATTTCCACTGGAAGGAGGTCGTGGCAACAGATAAGAAAGCAACGATCATTGATTATTGGTCACTTAAGAATCTTGTAGATTATTGTGTGTTTATGACCGTTGGAGGATTTTGCAATTTTTTTATTACGCTCTCCCCTCTGTAGAATTTCCACCTATAATATGCCGGGGGGACAATTTTGAACTAGGGCCCGTCAGGGCTGTTGAACACACTTGAAAATAGAAGTGTTCGTCACGAAAATACGCAACGATTATTGTGCTCATGACTACTTTAAAAAAAGACGTTTTTTTGCCTTTTATATTATACTTTTCGTTCACTCAAACTGCCCAGTCAGGAACCGGTTCGAAAATATGCCCCTATCATTACCTACTATCACAACGACCAGATATGCCCAACGCAACGCACATTATCGATAAGTTGGATCAATTACTCAGCGTTTTTCTGCAGTTCTTTCGAGATGAGGCGGTTTAAAAATAAACAGTGACGTCAGGGGTTAGCGTGAGACTATCGACCTGTACCTGAAGTAAAGGTTACATCTCAGGGCACGGAAGGACTATGATTAATGACACACAAGAATGTACGGGGTTCCGCACCTGGGGGACTGGGTCAAAGTTCAGATCTGGTAGTGTAGACGGGGGCACTACGGGCATACCATCCTAGAGAGTAAGGAAGGGGCGTTTGTTAATGAACGCGAAATGTTAAACCTTCTTTTGTAAAGTAAGAAACGTAATCAAATGGTATTATCAAACACAAAAGTTCGCCATGCACACGGACGATCGAATAGACTTTATTCTGACATTCAAATACAGCAGAATGACTTTTCTACGACGCAAGTGACCATGTTAGGTATACGCGCGTTAGTAAAATATGACTCATTGGGCAAACACAACAAGACGATGTGTCTGTATATGATGATGATGAGTAGTGATACGTGCTCCTACGAAATATGTAGTGCACAGAAGATCGTTGTTTGGCGTTAATGTACATTTGAGTAGAAGTCAAAATCCGCAACGTCCTTGTCAAAACAAGTTTATAAAGCAATAGATGAGGCAATGAATCCTAATTCGTATCATGTTAAATTTAGGTTACTCCTTGAATCTGAGTACGAGGAAGAATGATAATCGAATATAAAAAAAAAATAAGTGGTTCAACATATAGTGTCCCATTTGGGGAATGCTCTTGGATTGAGAACTACATTGTTTTATCTCTAAGCATATATTTTAAAGTAGCTACAGGGCTCTTAATGGTTGGGACGCATATGCGCTCCATGGCACCAGTCGAAGATGTCTATAATCCAGCTAGCATTTTAGCAAGGAGCGCAAAGTCACCGATTGCACATACATGTATGGCTAACTCCCGCTATGGTCACAGCACAAATTTATCAATGACAATCAAGCGCAATGATTTCATCAGAAAAAAAAAAGAAAAGAATGGTCAATATGACAATGGGTGCAAAGTTTTGTGGAAGCGACACTGGTTTGGTAGCCATGAGTGTAATCATAGTGATACCGGGCAACCAAAAAGTGTCACTTATTGCACTTCTAAAATACAGGAATAGTGGATTGTTGCGATGATAAGACGCTTTATCGCTTCAATTTTCGTTACGACGCTTATGGCCTCTAATTTTAAAATTCAGTCATCTAGTTTCTTTGCACATCTTGCATTTTTCACAATCTCGCGTTAGATTTGGAGTGAAGAGAACGTCACACAGGAAATTCAATTGCTATGGCCTTATATGATTCACGGATCCAGACAGGCGTATTTGCATACTCACACACATTGACCAAGGACGTTATAAAGAGATATAACGTCCATGCACTGACCAACGTTAACGTGTTAACTTCTGGCCTGGAAGCGAGCAAAGGTCTGCACCAGAAGACATTGAGGGAAAGATGGACAAATATTATATCCCTGTGTTTTTGTCTGACCACGCCATTTGGACCCTATGTCTTTTCTCTGGTAAGGTATTGTACATCTTTATAATTTTTTATTATTTTTATTTTTGGTCATCAAAATCATGGGGCATTTTCCCCCTTTTTTATGGTCCACCCCTTATTTCTAAATGGACCAGTCTGTTATCGCTCACTGCATGTGGTATATATCACCTATTTTTTTCTGCACGGACCGGTAGTCAAATATTACCCTGCAAACACTCTGCCGGGCGATTACTTCCGTAACACAACACCGGCCTTACAAACCACGGAGGTAAACGGCCACTTGTTTGGTCCAAACTTCACGCATTGCAATAATACAAGCAACACAAAGGATATACTACATATATAAATCATTTGAACACGTGTAAACTATACTTAAAATACATTAGAGCCAGTATACCACCACACACGTATATCGGTGTCTTTCTGACACACGTGTATACATAGAAAGACCTGTAGTCAGCATTTTCTTTTCGCACATCACCGCCTTACCGTCACCTGGTTTAAATCAATTCCCCATTGATAGCATTAAAACAACACACAACTGCAAAGCTTCGGGGTAAACCTCAGATGAAAACATGAGGTTTTAAAGTCAACTTTTTATCACCGACTCTGGCGTGAACCCAAGGCCTCTGGGCTAAATACACTGCAAACGTCTCCAAACAACATTCATATCATAAAGCTCAGACAAATTTAGTATTTTTGTCATTTCATAACATAACAGTAAACCAGGTAAAATGACTTAAACAGCAGATAAATAAGTCGCAACACTTTATTTTCATATTTTAAGTATAGACCATTTAATATCAGTAGAAACATTTGTCGGGCATCGTTTGTCGAAGCACGTCAGTACGGCTTGTATCTAGACACAAAACACAACAAAAGAAACTCACAAATAACGGCGGACGGACTTTGCTACAAGCTTGTCTGTTCTTTTACGACGTCCTGTCAGCTTAGGCAAGTGGAAAGTCAACAATGTGTGTAAATACTTGCCGATTCACAATGCCTCTCCTTTACCAAAATAGAGCTCTTTGTATGTCATTCTGTACCATTTACCGTGAAGGCGGTTCATGGCCGTTTTTGTTTTAGGAGGAGAGGGCAAACACTATACTCTAAATTATGTACAGCGCAAATAGCAAGGCAAAGGGGTTTTGCATTATTCACACTCGCACTGTCAGCCCTTTTCCGACGTGTCCTAAATAGCACTGTGGCAAGCGTTATGCTATAAAAGTACTCTTTGGTCAAAGTCTGAACTCACGATCTTTTCTTTTATACTTACAATAATTCTCAATAACAACAAACTTTAAAAAAAAAATACACACTAGAGTCTGAAACACAAATTTGATAAAATCTTCATATACATATGTCAATAAAATGTTACATGAATACAAGAAAGTAACCTTACTAAGGGGCGGGCAAAAAGAATTTTGCACCCGCATATGGCAAAATGTTTGAGTTTTAACAGCTGTATATTCTAGTTAACTCTAATGTGCAAATTTTGACCATTACTTTCCTTGAAGGATATTTCTGCATTGACATATATTTTTAGTCGTAAATCGGGATTCTTAGGCCTCTATGGACGGCTATGGCCTCTATGGACGGCTATGTTTAGTTACTAGTATATACCGTCACTAACAGATGGCATTTATCATCTTCACCGGTCTGAGTCGGTTTTACAATTACAAATACTATTAGATACATTTACCTTTACAGATATGGTATCACGTTAATAGCAATGTAATTAAGTGGTCCCGGGGGTATCCTGAGCACTTCTATCGATAAAAGATGGCATTCCAGAGAATAAAACTGATTTAGGAATGATAGAAGTCAAATATCTTAACTCACGCTGCAAATCCTTTTAACAATAAAATGAAGTCAAATCTCTGTTACAAAACAAAACAACATTCACGGTTATAACGGTACAACTTATAACGGTTCCTATTGGACAACTGAAATTGTCTTCATTCATAGTTAGAGTATAAACGACCTGTTTCTTTCAGGTCACTAAAGTGTCACTGACGAAGGATAGTGGATTCTATCCGAAACGTCTGGCCGTTTCCAAAACCATATCCAGTTGCTTGAGCAACTACTTTTTGGCGTATCTTATTACCTGGATGTCTAACCTACATCGACGTAAAAAAAACATTCAGTTATATATGAGTAAGTATCAAAGTAACAATGGGGCAAACATCAAATACAAAATATAGAAAGTAAAATTAAATGTGTTACCCAGTGCTACGAACTGGTGGTACCATCTTAATGTTATGATTAAAATGTTCCATCAGAATCAAAAGATTAAACAGGACCTATCTTTGAGCATAAATAAAGGACAGAAATGACATTTGTATCCGAAAACTTGTCGAACAACCTGTCATATTGGTTAAATTTAGATGGAGCAAGCTAAGCAACACCAATTCATAAAATTAATTTTGATAAATCATCTCACAAGTCAGACTAGTACAACTATAATTTCTTTTTATACAACATTCAACAACACAAACGAAAGGATATGGTAGGCTAAATGCTGCCCTCAAAATATAATGGTATTTCAATATACTTGTCACAATCTTTTATACATGCATATTATGTACAACAGGATACAGGAAAACACCACTAATATGGCATGCAACATATTGAGTATTTTTGATAAGGGGCACTTATAGTACTTCTTAATGGCAAGCAATTTCATACTTTTGTTGTTCATTCAAAAACATGTCACATACACACAATCTTGGCTTGACTTTCATATTAACAGACGAGTATGGTTAACAAATATCCAGAAATATCTGGATACACAAGTAATTTTCTTTATAAATATACTCAATGGCATTATGAAATATATATTATTCATTATCATTTTTTCTGCTGTAATATTTCTACATTTACGAGTTACAAGGCAACAGGCTATCATTCTAAAAATCAAGTTTATTCTACTTTCTTTAACTGTAGTTGGGCAGGTCTGGACATAATTAAATCCATGCCAAGTTTCTCAACAGACATATACATTTGTGGGTACAAAACCAGAGACGATATGTGTTGTTTCTGCCAGAAATGGCCACTGCAATCTTAATAAATCAAAACTTTATCAGCATACATGTGATTATGATACTTACTTTTCTACTTCAAGAGATGGTAGTGAAATCTTTAAACATACATATTACATAGTTACATACATCAAATGATTACAAAATCAGCAGTGATGAACATAGTAATTCAAGGTCATGTGATCATGGTATGACCATAAATGGAGAGCCTAAAAGCTGCATGCTGTATGAAAGAGAAGGCATACATGTACATCTGTATCAGTGTATGGCTAAGCCACTGCTGTAACATTTTGACAACTTCAAACAAGTTATTTTAATGGAAAGGGATCTATGTCGTCCGTCTTTCCCCAATCATCACCATCCGACCCCTCATCTTCATCCTTCCTTGGGGTCGGCGATTGTTTCTTTGCCTTCGACCCACTTGGGGTGGGGGTTCGTCTGTTGGGGGTGCGTCCTCTTTGCTGTGGTTGGTCATCGTGCTTGGGAGTTTGTGGAGGTTTGGGGGTGGGAGACTTGGGTTGCGGAGTTGGGCTGTGTTCCTTTTCCAACACCTGTAGCCAGCAACGCTTGATTTTCCACCACCTATGGAGAAAGAAATGCTCTTTAAACATTACAAATATTGCACATTGGTTCTACTAAACTGGGACCTAAAAACATCATGTACTGCAGTTATTCAACTAGTTAGAACTACCTCAGATTGGAAACATTGTCTTCCACAATTTTTCCTTGATTTGAACCTAGAACTCATTGTATCAAGACATACAAATGCAGTTACACATTATTTCTATACTTTGAATATGTACGTATTATGTAACCCCCCAGAAGAGAAGACAAAAATACATATAACATTCAATACAGACAATAGCATTGACTCCATCCACTAATAACAATTTGTTGTACAGAAGATGGTGTTAAAAGCCATACAGAGATGCCTAGCTTAATGTACAGTAGGCTTAAGTCAGTGACAAATGTGAGATGTATTTACATGATGCGTTTTTAATGGGTATCTTTATCAATTAGAGGCACTTGAATACCAATTAATCCTAAAAGTGGAATGTGAGACCTTCAAGGTATTCAGAAAGAAGAGGAAAATTTCCTGGTTTTGGCTTACACTACATTTAACATTGTGTGAGAGAGGGAATATCTTTAAAGTTAGTAAACACAAATGCACCATGACCTGAAAATGCTAAGTCAGCACTTTCGTTGAATTTGCTATAACTGTCACTGTTGCCACAAACTTTTTCCCTGTTCAAAAGCAATTATTTAAACAAACAGAACCATATGTTCCCTCAACAGAAACAATGCAGAAAAGGTAGAGGAAAGGGAAAAGCTTTCTGCAGTCTGTTACCGTGTATACGCTTTGGAGCTGTGGGCCTGAATGTGTGGAGAACTTCCCTTTTGTCACTTCCTCCTCCTTTGCCAACAAACTTATCTTTATGCACATATGTTCAGTGGAGGAAAAAATATGATCTATCACCTTTCTATTTGTTCTGTTCAACTCACATCTGTTGCCTGACTCTGTGTGAAGTGATGGCGAGACTTCCTGATTGGTCAGGAGAGATGGGGGACAAGTGCGGCCGGCCGCTAGTTTGGTAAAACAAGCCCTTCACACTTGCCAGACGCGACGCGACATAATAAAAAACAGGTAGAAGATAGAAAACAGCAGATGGGGAGCAGATTGACTATCAGCTTGTATATACAGGATGAGAGGCCAATGCTATTGCCATTTCTGTACGTCCTGGAAACAGAACATCGAGAGTGGACCCGAGCCGGAGACTCCGTGCTTCGTACACCTGTCGTATATGCAGACAGCCCACACTAAAAAGGTGTCCGCATACTCCATATGCTGCCAAAATCCACATACATGTACATGTACAAGCCATATGTTTGCGTGTTAGCCAAAAACCTACTTTTATCAACTGACAATGTCACATAAATCATAATGCTACCGCAGCACATCTGCTATGTCCCTCATCTGAAGGTTTCACCTGTCGGGTCACAATGTAACTTTAAATACCAACTTACAAAATATCACAAAATCATGTTTCCAATGGGAGCATGGTCATGGAAACCTTTTCTGGAGTTATATCCAGCTATCTATAACATTCATTCAAAACAGGTATACTGAGGTTTTGAAAGTGTGTATACAGCAATGTAGGTGCCATAATTTCATCAAGCATCAGGTCCAACAAGCCAGCCTGCTCCAGGCCTATACTAGATATATTACTGCATGGTAGTGTGAAATATATTCTGAGAGAAATGCTTGTCTTCTAAGCAGTACTGTGATCAAACTACTTGGGACCTACATTATATGGAACTCTGGATGGTTTGGATTTGTCCCCCATCCACAGTATATATGGTTTTCATGACTTCAAGTTAGAATGGAAGGTATTCTAAGGCTTCTAGAGGGAAGAAAATACTGTCAGACAAGTCACAATTAAAGACTGTAGCCACATGTGAACTTAGCATATAGCACCTTATTTGCTCCCCTGGGTAAGGGAGTAAGTGGGGAGAGCATGATGGTGGGATGACTCTCTTCCTGTCTTGAGAGAAACCTTAGTCGGTTTATTACCTGTAAGCCTGATAGATGCCCCACTTGTTTAGGGTGGCTCGCGAGGTAAAGTCATCGTCAGGACTGCGTATGAAGAACAGTAGTCTTGCTGGTGGAGATGGTTCAGAAGGCACGGCTGGTTCTCGGTTCTTCAGGTTGATGACATCAGCACGCAGCCTGATGAGCTCCTCTCGTAGAGCCTGAACCTCTTCAATTCTCTGTAAAATACACAAGAGAATGATGGTGTCAAAGACTTAAAAAATAATAACAAGGAACACTGGGCTCTTCCAACACTTAATGATAATAGATTTGAGAGAGGATGAAGATTTCAAGAATGAAGCACATTAAGAAACTTGCATGGAATCACCAAAATTGATAGGGGATGGCAAGATAATTACAACAATTTCAATGTAATACGTGAATGATGGGCTGTTCCAAATAGTCTTGAGTAGTAAATTTCTTTATCTTTTTAAAGTACATCAATTGGTGACATTAAGACCACTATCAAAAGTTGGGGTATCATGTTTAACTCGGCACTGAATTTAATGTAGGTCTGAAACTCAGAATGGCGCAATCCCATGCAGTGACACTACAAATGACATAACTGTACTACAATCATGGAAATACATGTACCATCATGTATATGCATATCATCAAGCACTACTTACTAGCCTGCAATGAGGTTTTCATACACTAAGTGGCTGTTTTCCCTTGAAGTGGTAATAATTCCAAATCACAATACTCATCACCATAACATATCACAAACTAGAACATACATGTCATCAAATTGAATGTACAAATTCAACATGCTGTTGGCAAAGTGACAATCTACTTCCCAAAAGCATGTACATGACTGTACTGGTACTAAGCTGAATAGGAAAGCAATGTCGTTACAGTAGTTAACAGTGACTGCCATTATGCCTGAAGGGATCTGAAGAATGAAACTACAAGTTTTTCTACCTTAATCAATAATGTGGCTGGTTACGCTTGACCGATATTTGTACCAGTGATACAATGTCATGTATTTACTACAATAATTATAACATACTGCCTAATATATATATTTAACGCAATATTGTCTGAAAACCCAAACTAGTAAAGTTATGGAGTACAGTTATTATGAAATGTTCGCTGTGCTTGGAGTTATTAAGGTGTAGCGACAGGGAATTTTGCAACAGAACGTTTAACAAAATCTGAACTGACTGCTTAGCTTAATGTGTTTCAAGTGTCAAATTTGGGGGATGTTGTGACTTAAAGCATCTTGCATGTCACCTTATTGGATGATTAAAGTCACTGTTTGTGGGTACACAAGCTATTAAGCGATAGTCTTAACAAAACATGGTAATGCCTTGGAAAATGTACTACAACTGAAGACTATCTGCCAGCAAACAATCCAGCATTAACAATCACTGAACAGTCAGGAGATGATAAGCTGCTAATGCCAACAATGTACTAAGTTTTTGTTACCTAATATGTCCCGGCAGCTCAACGGTGAGGCTGCTACCAGTTGAATTGCTGGTACATGTATACTTTTCAAATTGAGCTACATTAACATTAGTAACTGGGAGATTCGAGATAAATACATGGAGAAGGGAAGTACATGTGCAAGGTAGAATGGGAGTGCCATGTTTGAGGAGGTGTCTCAAACATGGACTAGCAATGTCAGCCCCTCCCTTCAAAATATACCATGCTACTGAAACAGCATGCAAGGAGACCTCCTTCCTATGTGCCACAAGACTTTTAGGGCCTGAATGAATGAATGAACAAACCTGGAATTACATGACATGTGGATTGTACTCTTTTACATTACTCATGCATGCAGTCACTGACAAAACAAGTAAAGACAGTCACTAACACATGTCCAATTTTGCATCAATTAAGCAATGTTTTGCACAACACTTTGTCTGCTGTGAGTTCAGTTTGGCTATCAATGGCCCATTAGTGGCTTGCCTAGAAAGGTTTTTGCCCCAACGTTCGGCCTAACGTACAGCCGCATGTAATCCAAAACACGAGACACTCAGTGCTTAGCAAGCGTATCCTGTAATCTCGCAGCAAACATTAGCCTAGTCTGGTTTGCAACAAAAACTCATTTAGAGCATTCACCGAGGGTTTTTTGATGTGCTGTTCCTTGACTCTATCAATCGCAACCCGTATTCACATGCCTTTATTTCAGAATGAAACTTTGCTAGTCTATGGCTGGTTAAAAAGTCAGTTATATGGCTCAGAAATTTGTCTGACTGAGTGTGTGGTATCATGGCTTCACCTGTGAAAAGATCATACTTATCGAACTCTTTTTGTATTTGTCAAGGGCAAGTCTGTTAACAGTCTATTTACTTAAAAAGGTCATACCCATACTGAAAACCAGACTGCATGCACCAGTGTAATATGACTGTCATAGATTTACATCTATGCAGGCAAACAAACCTGGGGTTGACAACATGACTGTATGTATGAAATACCTCTCGGTGGTTTGAGTTTCTATGCCATGGTGTCAAAAGTCAAATTAATACAACCAAACATGTGTGTTATCCAGCTCAAATAGCTGTGTAATATACCCCCAACAGCCATATAAGATGTGCAAAACCAACAAGAAACTGGCAAACAGGGGCTAGGAATTCCTGCCAAGATTCGGTATCGTCCCTCAAGTTTTGATAGGAGAACAAAACCAACATGCGAATCACTCCAGGTGTGATTATCCGGGGTTTGTTCATCGCTGATGGCGTGAGATAACCCTGGCTGAGAGAGGCCGCACGGAGAGGGGAACGTGCCACGAGTTAGGGGTGCCCGGGAGCCAAACAGCTCTATTCGCGTTCTCTGTTCAAACACAAACTGGCAAAACACGGAGGATCGTGAGGGAAACACTTAAGACAGAGCACACCTGCATCACCAAAGAGCTGTCTATTAACATGTAGTATACCATGTATACGTAGGCTTGATTTAGTGAGCCTTACAGAATGATAATTTGGAGCTTGATAATATCATGGCCTTTTAGGATAGCAAAACAGTGGTTAGATATACATGTAAACCAAGATACATGCAGCACAATGGTATAAAGTTACACTAAAAATGATTATAGAAGAACATATCAGATAATCTCATAATGATAATTACGGAACGATTAATACTATCAAGCACTAAAGACCCTCAAGCTGGTGGCCTTGAAAAAATTTACACTAGTATGCAAAAGAAACCTGTCTTACATGTAAGTTACAACCTTTTTTCTTCACTAGAAATATAATAAGTGAAACCTTATCATATACAGCGCAGTGCACATTGCATGTTCATGATGGTATTCAGAAACATATACATTAACCACAAGTCACACATACATTATTTTGTACATCGCATGACTTGCCTTTCGTGCAAACAAAACTGCTAATACAATCAACTGCCTTGAAATCCACTTTAATTTCTTTTCATTTCATTTACAACTTTCTTCATGGATGCAGAGACTTGGAAGTTTGCAAGGGCTAGGTCACTTATCAGAGACATGTCAAAACATTTTGGATGCCAGCCAATCTTTGCACCACAAAGAATATTGACAGATTTTAGCTCGACTCAGTGGACTTATTTGTTCACCTGTTGGCTGAACTTTGAAATGTCGCCACTGGCAAATAATCCTACATTGTGTGGAGAACACGGGAGTATTTACCTAGGATTATGAAGTTGGGGCATTATCTGTTATTTTCGAAGTCGGGAGGAGTTTGATGTGACGTAAAGAGTGCCCCCTTAATGTACCTTAAGAGCACAGTTATGTTTCTACCTTATTTGTCATTGTGAAGTCTTCAGGAATGGTGTTATAGAAAATAATTTCACACCATATCATTATACAAAATGCCCATTGTTAAATAAATATGAGCTTTAATGCCAAAATCAAATAGCAACCAACATGTATGCTGACAAATATTCAGTAATGCTTATCTCCCAAATTCAATATTGTCATAGATTGATAGAAGTGAACTTTTGTTTAGTGTGAATAAAAAAGTAAATGAACATGATTGTGCAGTTAGGTAAATGAACAAAATGGAATTTGCAGTGTTCTGGAAAGTTCATCACAATCATTTACTTACATGCAAATTGTTTGATAAATGAAAAATATTGATTGCAGAAGCATAAGTTTTTGGCAAAGCAAAATCTTGGTTTGTGTCAGTTTTTCCAGAGAAGGTGAATAAATATTTGTCAAAAACTTCACTGTCATTAGTATAGAGGAGTTTTCAACAAGATTCTAATTTTTATTATTTGGAAATTCTGAAACTCTGGGGTTCATGTACCAAGTTGAACGTTCTGTTAACTTTAAGTTCAACAAGGATGAAAAAAAAGACATGATATACTTTTAACACCCAACCAACTTGAAGGTAGATGAACATCAATGTCTGTGTGAAAAGAAATGCAAGAAAAAAAATTCAATATCCTTAGAATGTAAGTAGTATAAGAGCAATCTGCAAGGTTATGGAGATATGTTTACTTACAGTCTTGGCCTCAGATGAAACCCTGGTTCCCAAGACAGTCTTACTGGTTTGTAACATCTGCTCCAAGTTCTTTACTTGTGCAAGTCCCTGATAAAAAGACAGAAGATGCAACGTAAAACAACATCAAATTGCTTAGTTGTAAATCATTTGGATTAAAGCTCTACATATGTAAATACTATGCAGAAAAATGTCAAACAGAATGTAATATGCCATCCTTTACGGGTACATGATCATGGTATAACATTCTTGTCTTGATGTATGTGCAACTTGACTGGCAAAACAAATTAACAGCAGGTCTAAGTACTGCAATTGTAAGTTATCTGCAGTAGTTGACATTCTGAACAGTTGGTCCTACCTGAGTTAGCTGTGACTGGACTGCGTTTAATTTTGCCTCATCTCCACCCTTGGACACGTTAAGATCCTCCAGTATCCTGGTGATGTCTTCACGCACATTCTGTATGTCACGGATTCTGTATAAAAAAATCAAACAGTTAATTTGCATTCCTATGAAATAATCAACATTGCAAAAAATGTGTAATGTAATTTTAATAATAGTAAAAGCTGGTGGAATGACTCATGTTTTTGTACCTGGCTTGCATTTCCGTGTCTAGCCTTGTCTCAACCTCTGATTTCATCACTCTCTGCTGTTCCTTGATGTAGGAAACCTGCATTGGTATAAAGTTATAGCAAGAGTCACATTTATACCATAATACACATGTAAAGTTATAGCACATACAATGTACATGTGACTCTTGAGCTGCAAAGGAACTTTGATTACAGATTACCAATCCAACTTATTATAAGGTACAAGACAGTTATCATGACAATAACATTGCAACCATTTACCTCAGTTGGCAGTTTCTCTAGCATCTCCTGAATGTCCTTCATCTGTTGTTGTGTTAGGGCCTGCCACTGAGTCAATGAGTCCATGTTCTTACGCAGACTGTCCGCTTGTAGGGATTGAATCTAAAGCAAAAGAAGAAAAGAATTGTCATCTTAAAATGATAAACATCTCTTCCCTTTGCTTTTCCAAAATACATTTAAGATTAAAAATAGAAATAGACTATCAGTAAGTGCAGGTTGAATTAGATTACAAAAAAAAAATGTATTTAATACTCTTTCTTTGATAATAACATTCAAAATCAACACTTTATAGCATCTGTTATAGCCAAAGCTCAAGAAAATTTATTCTTGAACATTTTCCCATGATTTACATAAAGTTTTCCCATACAAGTGAAATGTACAAATTTTAAGTTGTCAAGAACAAATCATCATAAGACTATAAGTAGGGTCTTAAATGTTGTGTTTACCTCAGCAGCCTGCATTTGTGAGCAATTTTATGAGAAATGTGAAATTGAAAATTAGTCGGTTTACACGTTAGGCAACCAGCAAATAAAAAGAAAACACTGCACCACATCAAGACTGTATAACATCAGCCATATTGAAAATTCAATTCATCATTTATGGTATATGTAAGTACAGTACACATTTAATAAAAACAACAACAACAAGAAAAACAACAAGGCACATCACCTTCTCCCTTGCTTCCCTTTGTTGTTTTTGGGCATTTTGTAATGCCTTAGCAGCATGAGTGTTGAGACAGTAGTTAACTACTAGCAACCATTTCATGTAACATGATGACTACACTATTGTAATATACACAAACAATAGTACCCACATCAAGTGAATATGAGGAGAAAACAGAGTTGATTGTTGGTAATAAAGTGATAATTTGCATGTCTTACCTCCCCTAACTTGGCTTCAAAGGCTTCTTCCTGGTGTGAGACTCTTGCGTTGAGGCCCATGATCCGAGCATCCAGGTCTGCCAGGCCCCTGGTACTGGACTGTCTGCTTTCATCCATGATGTTTCTCATGTCTTGTAGTGTCTGTGTGTTGGTAGACAATATTTCCATGATAGAATGAATCATATTGAGGAGATGTGTTCTGAAAAACAGTAACACTGAAGCTGCTGTTGTTCCAAACGTCTGGTTATGTAGCAGGAAAGTAAAATCACACATGCTGGCTTGTGATGGGGCAGAGAGAGAGTTTGAAATACATTGTACATACACAAACACATACATGCTTTTTATAAAAACAATGTACAGTAAAGGCCACAAAATAGGCCTCACAACTTTCAAGTCCTTGACTGAATGTATAAAACTTTGTGGTGTGTCCTGCACAACATTGTGGTAATTTTTGTCCTGCGACGCGAAAACGTTCGATACGGGTGTTCCGGACCGACCCATACGCTTCCATATCGCACAGGTTCGAAAAGCGTATCAGGCTCTCTTCAAGTGAATCGAACCATTTCGAACGGGCCGAATACGGCACGGTTGGCAATTCGAATACCCGATTCGGACGTTGGAACATTGCTGTTGCAACACATTTTGTTCGAGGGCACCAAATTTGTTCAACTTCTGGCGCATTTCGCTGGTCCCAGCCCTCCCGCGGGTCGGGCTGATACCTTGGGTGATACGGAATACACCGTGTTGTATTCTATATTTACAAAGGGTCCATTTTACCTGTCAGTATATACTGTCAGTGCCGGCAAAACTGAATACTGTGTACTGTTTTTTCTTGTTTCTTGTTCAATTTGGACTTCGACTACATAGTAAAAGTGTTCGATATGAAAAAAAGATCTGAAATCAATTTTCGTCTACAATAAAATGCAATCTGAAAAGAGTACAAACATTAACTGTGCATTTAATTCAAACTTGCAAAACTGCATGCAAAAGTATGTGCAGGACAATACAAAGATAAGATGATTAGGAATGGTGCATATCTTTGAGCAAATGATACATTGCAAAATGTACAATGTATCTTGCATGGTCTGATGTGCCTGGAATGGAATAATTAAGGTGCAAAAGAGTCAACTTTTCAAAATAACTGAACCTCAGGATCCTCTGAATCAACCCCAGTTTCCTCAGTAATATTAATTTCAGGTTCCTCTGTGTCAACAATGTCAGCTTCCTCTGTGTCCTGTACACTTTCAATGGCCTGCATATCACCAGTGTTAGGATCGGGCTGGTAACAGATGTAAGTTACTTTATATGGTGGCAATCATTGTGTCATAAAACTACATTGTATACTACATTCTTGGCATTTGCAATAAAAATTTCATAGTTGACAGAAATAAACCATTAGGCTTTTAATGCAGGAAAACAGAAAAAAAATTGAAATACAAATTCACAACCACATGCCACACTTGGATATGAACACTTGGACGAACAAGATTTATTTCATTCTTACATTTCATGCTTTAAGTGAAGTACTAGAGCACTTTATATAGTGTCATATATAATTTCAACAAAATATGTCTAGCATACCATAGTCGTGATTATCTACTGAGGCAATATAATTTTTTATGACATGTATTTCCTGTCCCTACCTTGGCATGTACATCCGCCATCTGGGTCCTGACCCCGCCCACAGCCTGCTGGAGGGTGGAGACAGCCACGCCCAGTTTCTCCTGGAGGTCATCGATCTTGTTGCTTAAAGCCTGGTCTTGGCTTTGCCTGAAGAAAAATAATTGCCAAATCAATTACAAAATGTCATGATTCTCTTCATATGTCCAGCTTACAGCTGTTTGTCAACGTTTGGGAAAAATATATGTCTGCATAGAGTCCATTTGATTTTCCACAAAACAGTTGATCAATTACCTCTAGGATACCATCTACATTTCACTCAAGTCAGTCATGTTATGATTTGCTTCAAAAAAGGCAGCTGTCCATGTAAAAACATCTCTCTGTTTGGCTTTGTGAACGAAAATCATCTCATACACAATTGAGTGGGAAATAACACATTGTATTTAGCTATCTTGCAAAGGTGCATTATGATGTAACAAAATAAAGCTCAGAATATAAAAGACATCTTGTGCTTTAGGATCATGTTTGGAAGCAGTATGCCATCTGCTGAAGACAACAAGTACTGCAGGGGCAGCAGCAAACACAAATTTGTGGCTTAGGCGTGCCACCTATCAGTTATAACGATTACTGCAGTTAGTTGCCCTGGTTATACTGAAAGCTGGCGACATAACAGACCTCCTTCTTCCAGTAAGTTTGCATTGTCAATCTTTGTTGCGTAGCGAAACCCAAGTATCCCTTTACGTAAATACAGTATGTATAACGCTTGTCTAAGGGTGGTTTACATTAGTCATGAACCAGTCTTACCCTCTACAAGGGCCCTTGTATGGTTTACAACTAATACAAGTCATGTATTTCCAGAGGGGGAGGGGCAAAACTAAAATGGTAAATGGTGGCAGGATTGACAAGTTTTCATGACAATGGAAACAATATTTTTAACAAAGCAGCGTGGACTGTTCTTTTCTTAAATTAATGATCCAGCAGATTAAGGCCCAATCTATACTAGACAAAATTTTCCCGACATCTGTGGACATGTCTGTAGGAGGCAGGACACCCGTGGCACTTGGATTGCAGTCATAACACATCACACGATTTTCAAAATTGCGCCAGTCAGTCAGAATTTCTGCTCATGATAGATCAGATGATGTTCTCTATGTATCTCACTAGCGTGTTTTTAAACATGAGAATATCAGGAATGGCACTGGATTGACGGCGATATCTGCAGTTCCATCTAAACAAGGAAAAAAGCTGTCGACGTCTAGATTGTACCTAAAAGCACTCTCCCAAGAACAAGTCAGGCTTCATTGTTGAGGACAAAAGTTTTCTCTAATATATATTCTATAACTGGTTGTTTTCTAACCTTGTCTGAATCTCAGCTTTTAGGACCTTCTCCAGCTGTCTCTTGGCTTCTACAGCTTGCTTCTCCAACACTGACACAGACTCACTCAGTGTCTGGAAGTTCTCTGCAGTTTTGGACTTATGTACCTGTATTGTGGACACATGATACAATGTACATTTCGTAGCACACACAGAAATTCTTACCCACAGTTTTTGTGCAGTTTGATTATTACATGTATCTATTTAATAATATTTAGATCACAATTGTGAAAGAGTCCGCATAATAAGTGACTATGACTTTTTCTACAGGTTTATATCACTAAGAAAATAGACTGTAAGATTTGATCTACATGTACTTTTATTGGTCGAGTCTTAAATGTAATCTGGCTTTATTATCATCCTAGAAGACATTCCTAACCAAAGCTCAAGGTTATCATTTACACCTGAGTTGTGCATTTAGGATATACATATACATGTAAGTGTAAAGTCCCTTTCCTAAGGGCACAACAGGGCACAAGAGCCTACTAGGGATGTAAAACCAGAACTTTTTGATTCTAAGTAAAGTCAACAACCCTAACCTCCAGACTGACTTCTGAAATCTTTCAACCTTTCACACATTTATTCGTTCATGGTCAGTGCCTGAGTGTACACTGTACATGAAATCAGAAAGACATCAGATCTGTATTTTCATAGTGGCTTGCAACTGAATGGCTGCATTCAAGAGTGACTAGAAGAGAATACCTTGACGATATCCCTGAGAGCAAAAAACTCCTGCTCGTTCATTTGCTGTAGTGCGCCCCACCGTTTTTCATTCTCCTCCCTGATGGTACGTTCATGTCCTATCCTTGCAGCTTCCTCACCTCGAAGGACCTGGTGCCATGTCAAACAAAAAAATCAAGTTATCAACCTACTACAAGCATTGACACTATACAGGGTAATGATTTTCTACACAGTCATTTATTGCTTGGAAAATTGTGATCAAGTTAAAGATTAGTCTTAATGCTTCTTGAAGCAAACTCTTAACATACATGTTGTATCTTCAGGTAATTTGGTTTATTGACACAGACATACAGTGTACATGTACAATGTATTAGCAACAAAATGTATTAAATTTACATGTCCATGGGTAACTGCATAATATATGGTATAGTAAATTTTTACTGTTTCTGTTGCATTATGAGTAAATGTCCTTCTCTTAATATAAGGCTGACAGCATCTATAGAAAAACAAAATTTATATTCATTTGATAAAACATGAAATCAGTGCCATCGCCAACTTTGTTTTGCGCATTCTTTAGCAATTGGGAACCAATTTTGTTGGTTTTAAAAAATTGTTAAATCTTTTATCTCATTGAAAGCTAAGTGAGATACATTTTCATTGCTATCATGTCATGAGGATTTTTTGGGGAAAGATGGGGTGAAATTCCCTTCCGTCCCAACAAGGGACAAGCATTAATTTCTGTCTTGGGATGAAGGGAAATGACCTGGAGGTAGCCCTGCATGAATGAACATGAGAGATTTTTCAAAACCATCCATCACTTTGTGAGATGTTGAGAAAAAGTTGGTGACCACAATTGAAAAGACGGGATGTCATTCAATGTCCATTACTTCCAGACATGTGCATCAGAATAGGTCACACATCATAAGTGAAAAGATCATTCACCCATTCATAATGAAAACTTATACACCATTGAAACCGAGAGATTGGTTTTTCAGATTCATGAATTAATAAATACAAGTGACTGAACCATATTAAGTCAGTTGAAAAGAGGTGTGGAAGTGAAGGACATCATACTTTACAGAACAAAGGTAAATGGCAAGGTCAAAGCAATTATTAGGATAAATATGGCTCAACTGACCTCCAAAGGGACAATAAAAAGACTGTTAACATGTAGTTATGTACTAGAGTACCTTTTCAACATTATGGAACTTTTGTTGTGCCTCCTCCCTGAGTCGAATCTCCTTCTGTAGTATTTTTTTACTGACTTCCTCAGCTATCTCACTCAGCTTACCCTGGAAAAAGAGAATTGTGGATGAGAAGGACTTATAATCAAGTTTTTCAATTAAATTTCCTTGAGTCATGAAATTTACAGGGAAATGCGTGTCACTTTTAAATAATGATTACTGATTCGACTTGCCCTGAATTCTTTTTTAACTGACAATCTTTAAATGAAATCTTCATTCAACATTATCACTTTCCAGACGTGGTACTCTATATGATACACATCTTCTGGGACAGTTACACTAAAAAGTAAAAAAGGTTGCAATTGTCTAAATAAACAGAAGATTAAAATTCTCCTAGGAAAAGATTTAAACTTTGCTGAGAATTCACACTTTAAATCAATATTCTCTAAATTTTCTAGGATAGCTGAATGAAAAGAAGCCTGCATTAAAATTTTCTTTTCAAGCTGGTCATAAATACACATTCAAAGAATCTTCACACAATGAGTTTCTTTTTGCTATACCTACATTGTACTACATGACATTGTATGCTTTTGACAAGTTTCTTTAAGTTAGGGAAAACCCACAAACCTGTAGTCTGACCCTCTCATTCTCAGCAGCCTGTTCCCTCTCTTTCTGCAGAATATCCACAGTGTGTAGGTCACCTTCCCTCTTCTGTTCAAGGTTAGACAAGGTGGACTGCATCTCTGCTATTCTGCAGTGAGAAAAACAAAATGAATTTCAAAACTGTAGAAAGCTACACCAAAGTTATGGGTAGAAAGACAAGTCTTTGACCCTTAGAATTATTTTATAGAAGACGTACAGTGTATTTTGTATTCCTATAAACTAATAACTGCCAACCTAGATCATTGAAACTTCCATTTGAAAAGCTTGCGGGGACACAATGTACATGCATGGAACAACCAAATATCACTTCAAAGTGTTGACATCTGGTCTGGAAGGGTTTTTCATGAATACCCGACCATAACACATGTCATGTACACCTTGACCCAGTGTATTTTGATATAACTGTAGTTTCGTCTAGAAGGATTTGCAAAAATGTCTGAAACACCAGAATCATACTTTGATTCCATGTGCTGTTCCAGTTGTCTCCTAGACATCTCCTCCTGACTCTGCCTGTTCCTCAGCTCCAGTACAACATCCCTCACCTCTCCCAACCTGCAATCATACAATATATCATGTGTTGTGACTGTAACGATGTACAGTGTGGTCATCTTTTTTTTGTCTCAGCCAAATTTAAAAAAATGTTCCAGTTATACTGGGAAATAATTTTCAAGTATAAGCACCACATTTTAACATGTACAAAAAAAAATGTATATATGTGTACAAGTACAAATATGATTTATGAAACCAATAAAGTAATCTACAAACCTCCCATCAAACTGCATTCTGAGTTGACTTGAGGACACTTCGGTGTGCTGCTGCATCTCACTCTGTTTTCTGATGGTGTCAATCTGAATGAGTGGAGGGAGGCGATTAATATCTAACGTGCATTGTACATTTTGTACATGCACTGGTATTGTCTGCCTAGTGTCATATTTTTGCCTGTTTATTAGATAATTACATAAACTCCATCTCCATGCATTTAACAGTTGACTGTCATTTAAGTCACTGGCAAAACCCTACAACTTAGTCAAGTGATTCAGATTATTGATGAACGGGCTATTGGTCCTGTTAGTTAAGTAGAAAAACACATTTGAAAGTAAAACACTTTACCATTTACAGGTTATAACTGCTAACTCAATACACAGTGTTTATTCCCAAAGAGGAATCTTAATGAATGAATGAATTGTTATGGCTATGATTTTGTACTACTCTCAAATATTTAACGATATGAATTTATACCACTAGCACAATTTTGTACCTACATGTACCTACAAGAGGTTGAGAGCATAATGCTTAAATTATTTTTTTTCAACTAAAATTCTATCATTTAACTTAGAAGTGAAAAGAGTCTGTCATGCCTGTTTGTTGAAACTGACAAAAACTAATGACAAAAGTCAAAATAATCCTCAACTTATTATCATATAATATAACAGTTAAAAACTAATAGCAAAGATCTTAAAGTTAAAAACTAACAGCAGAGATTTTAAAGGCTGAGAAAGTAGAAAAAACACAAAGTTTCTACTGACACCAAAGTAAGGTTGTACCTACCCACTATAAACACACAAGTGTCCACAGGTGCACACAAAAAGTAAGGAGAAAGAAATGATATGAATATAGTGGACAACACAGTCACATATATGATAAATACTGCTCTCGAAATCTAACAAAGTGTTGAAAATGTGCAAAAATTCTGAAACATTGGTGTTAGCAGGACAAAGATGTGATTTTTATTAGTAGAAAGAACTCAAGTGACAGAATTGACAGTAGAAACATGTTACACCTTAAAGTTGACAACTATTCTATTTCTGAAACATATTTTCTTAAAACACAGACATCCAACTTTTGGTAATAGAAGAAATGCTATCAATCTTTTTTTTATTTTTAAAGTAAAGTCATATCTTCTCCTTTCTAACTGTCCTTGATGGCCAATGGCAAACATGAATCTATGCTGAACGGTTGGTGTAATGGTTCAATAACGGCCAATTTGAAACAATAATTCACATAAAAAATCTAACTTTACCATCATGGTAACCGATATATGCGTGAAAAGAAAAAGAGACAGTAAAAATTGTTATAGATAATAATCTCATACAGCTTGTCTGCTGTCCTCTTCCAACCGCCGCGATCTCTGCTTGACGTCGTCTGCCACTTGCTTTATGTCGGCCCCCTGCCCGTCTAGCTTTGCCTTCATCTGTCGAACCTCGTCAATCAGACTCATGGTGGCTCGCTCCAGCTGCTCCCGCGCATGTTTGGACTGGTCAAGATCATGTCTTAGTTCAGAAATCCTGTTGAGTAAACAAGTAAAAGGATTAAGAAAAGCCTTCAAATATATTATGTCATGTATGACTTTTTGAGATGCCATCACACTACTGAATAATTTTCTTTAGTACAAGTATTGACAGAGGTAAAGTAAATTTAGTCAGTCCGTCATTGGTATATGTAAATATATGGACTAACCAACAGCTCTGTTTCATTCTAACTACAAATATGTAACACGTACCAACATACAAAAATGTAAAAAAAAAAAAATGCTGGGTAAAGGAAACTCCAATGACTTGATGAAAAATCTAACAATATTCTGCGACATGAAAGTTTGACTTTCTGTTGCTTCGAGTCCCATAACCACAGTACAGTACAATTACCCCAAAACCTACTTTACTATGATTATGAACTGTCCCTGATACTGAACACTATCCACACATAACATGACCTGTCCCTGGTACTGAACACTATCCATACAAATATGACCTGTCCCTGGTACTGAACACTATCCAATCATACAAATATGACCTGTCCCTGGTACTGAACACTATTGAACACATTTAGCAGGCCAATGTTACACTACGTACAGCTCAAAAATTACCGTTACCTTGTACTCTGTGTATCTCTTCTTCCCATAAGCTCCTGTTGGCTGCTGATTACTGCTTTTTCCACCTGTTTGGTATGACCAACCAGTGCCGACACTGCTTCTCTCTCCTCTACAACAGATTCTTCAGCTCTCTTCAGCCTGGTGGCAAGTTGTGATATCAAGTCATTGCTCGACCTCAAGTTGTCAATAACCTGTTGCCTGGCCTTTCTTTCCTCGGAGATGATTTGGTCCTGTCTTCTGTTCGAAGCCTTCAGCTCTCCTTGGAGTCGGACTACTTCTTCTAAGAGAGCCCGGTTGGACTGTTCGATTATGGATATACGGTCTACGCCTTTTCCGGTTGAACCCATGCTGCTGCTTTCTCCATACCCAGTGTCTATTAGAGGAGACAATTGCTTCCCCCGAGTTACGGGGACTACTTGGTTGTGAGAAGTTGCCTGTGGTGAATCTGAACCAATCCCGGGGAGGATCCCCACCCTCGTGTGGAAGGGCGCAGCTCTAGAAAACACACAACAAAAAAACAGGTTAAACTAAGTCTCAAATAGTTTGGCTTATCAACATACTGGATCATGTCTTTAACTTGAGACTGAAAACTGAACACCTGATATCACTACACTGTAAAGAAAAACCATATCATAATCGACATACAAATTACAACACCTTACCTACGGCTAGATCGCATCACGTCTGTTGTCTATCTGTCCATAGTAACAAATACATGTAAACTTCAATGATACGCGTCATCTTCAATGTTAAGTCTTGATACACTAAGAATAACATAGGGTACACTGAGTCAAGAAAAACTTTCTTATCTCCTGTATTCAAAAATAAGTAACACAGATACTACCCCAATTTCATATTTCTTTGTGGCTACAATGCCCTATTTTCTTTCCAAAAGAAAAGCTTGTTCGCTTTTCATTTTATTTGGGTTTTGTAAAAGTGGGGCAGGATGAACATCACCTTAGAAAAACAGTGGTTTGATCCACCCATAAAAGGCCTGTACATGTATGTTCTTTGTATACCTGTAGCTATAGTCACAAAGTGACTTCTGAATAATTAATGACATTTTTCCAGCTTAGGACATTGTGACAGAGGTCTTCCAGGTTCTTCAAGGTAAAGGTTTCGTGATATCATCCAATTCAACATCCACACCAAGCAACATAATCACTAGTGCCTATGTCAAATTACCCAGGATTGTGATGACAACGATAGGTATAAGCAAATAATAGTTACATACTAGTTATTTCTAAATAAAAAAAAATTGTCAATTTTCATCCTTTCATATTTTTTTGCATGTCTATCGTTGTAATAGGAAGACAGGTCAATGAGGTCATCAACTATACTATAGGACTACTGGAAAATGATGATTTATGGGAGCCACTGGTTATTTATACACTGGAAGTAGTCATTTCAATAATCATGTAAAACATGTTAAGGGTTCATTCTAATGTGGCTTGGCTACTAACTTATCTTTTCGGCATTAGCACACTGGGTTAATATTCCCTCTAAACGTCCGTGTTAGGTTCTTTTACAACAGGTGTTTGACACTCAAGACTAACACCTAAAGCTCCCTCAAAATCCAAAGAATAACACTGATGAGCTGCCAGCTGAAACTGTACACAGGGTTAAGCTTAAGGATAAGAGACCATTAAGTCAAGTGTTCAAGTGTATTAACTGGTGTCAACATTTTTGCTTTCTAATCAGGTGGTTACAGTAAAAAGGACTTTCTCAAATTAGGTTCCAGTACCTCCCCAGCTATCATCTACTGACATTCTTCTACTAGTATAGTACCTGCATTCAATAAGAATCCATATACAACACAAGGAATGATAGACTAATCTCAAGAGAAAACTCCGTGGTTGAAGGTATGCAACTTTGATAAGTTTTTTTCTTCTTTATACTCTGACATTTGAGGTGCATGCTTCCAGATTGAAATACGTCATACTAAGAGTAAGAGTAAGACAATTTCAACAGATTGACAAAGTATGGAATGTTGTGGCCGATGAACTGCTATTTATAAGCGGATTCTTTATAATTGGATTGATATAGGACATTACACTTCTGACACATGTATGCACATATAGATATGGAAGATGTGACAACTGAACAATTGAACATTAAAAGACCAACACCCATTGTTAAATGGAATGATTATGTTATCTTCTTGTGGATAAAGCATTAGGTTCCAAATCAATGATTATGATAACCTCATACCATGAATTATGAAAGAGTCATAAATAATAGATGATGTGACATTCGTGCAGACATGGATGATGGAGTATGCAACAACTTAAGAATACAGAAGTATCTTTCTCAACATTCTTTAAAGTAAACTATCAATGTGATTGTGCTTTGGTCTGGCTTATAGCGCTGTATTCAAATGACTCTAATCTTAATAAGGATATGGAATGCAAGATAAAAGTACATTTTTCTTTATTGTTATCACACGGGCTGTTTCAAAATAAACGGCGTACGTATGGAATGACAGCTTGCACTAGTTGGTTAGTTTTAACTGTTAGTACTAGTATAAAATCTTCTCTAGCAATAAAAATGACTGCTTTATATACCTTTGTTATATTTGGCATAAAGAATCTTTGAAATATTTTTTCTTCATTCTTTCAAATACTGTAAATACATTTAATTTCGCGGGGATTTAATTTCGCGGGGATTTAATTTCGCGGTAGCAGTACTGTAAAAAGGACTTTTCGCAGTGGTTTTCAGTTTGTGGTAGCACCATGCACTGTAGTCTCTTAGTCTTACTGCCATGGAAAAATGTTTGTGGTTGTTTTCAAGTTCGCAGTCAAGTGGCTGCCACAAAAAATCGCGAATATTAAACCACCGCGAAGGTTTCTGCATTTACAGTTACTGTAATATCTACATTGTAAGTATGGGATGATATACTATTATCATCATCATCATGGCTCTTTCCCCGTAGTCAAGGATGTGAGGGAAGTTCTGGAAGGTCTGCAGGCCCTCATGTGGCTGAACAATCCTACTCGCATCTTCAACCTGCACACTCTATTCTATTACACTGCTGGCAGGTGAACTGGGCCGAGGACATTGATAATATTATATACCATAGACACAGATATAGATACAGTCAAACCTGTATTAGCGGCCACCTTTGCATACCGGCCACCTGGCCATAGTGGCCACTTTTTGTCGGTCCCTTGGATTTGTAATGATTAAGAAATAGGCTTAGCGGCCACCCGTCCAACGCGGCCACGGCCACACGATTCCAGTCACGTAGATACAGAAACACTGCCGATTACGGCCACGACGGACGGCTGATCTACAGTCCGGCACGCATTCGGCCATACAGCAGCCGTATCGTCACCCAACGCCGGATTTAAAACTTCTTTATTTTCAAAACAAAACTAACTGCCCGCCAACAAACGAGGTCATATAAGGTCAACAGACGATACCACTATTACGGAGGTAAATTGTGGTAAAGTTGAGTTCTGATACACTATCGCTGAGGTTAATCTACATTACAAAAACATTCTAAATAAGTTGTTGCACAGGTAAAAAGATATGAACTTCAGACTATGGTGGATTTTATTCTTACATTTATTAAGAAATTTAAAATGACATGCTTTTCTGGTCAGTACCACATTAGCATAATGGAGAAATCTGACGTGTGGGAACATATGGACGGCGAAGTATCAAAGGATCCAAGCCGAAGGATCAAAGAAATATGACGATACCGGTCTATTCAGACAATATAAACTGTAGAACATTGAAAACTTTTATATAGCTTTTGTTTTCTTAATACACATAGTGTAACAATCATTGCAGTACATGTAGAATGCTGTATTGTGTGAATTAAGATCGAGGGGTACTAAAACCATATGTAACTTATTGCTTGTGGTCAATAATCAGCATTTTCTCTATAGCGGCCACCTCTCTAAAGTAGCCAATTTTGACCAGTCCCCTGAGTGGCCGCTGTAGACAGGGTTGACTGTATGTGTAGACCTAATAATAAAAAGATATCTCAGTTTAGCACTCTTTTATTTTAATGAATGGGGATACACCCCTATAGGGTGGGCTCAAGTTTAACTTAAATGGCAACATCAGCATGAATCATTGAATGTAATAAGTAAGCAACAGTAACACTTAATCTGGCTTAAATCCGTCTCTAAGGCCAACAGCAAAGAACTTAAATCAAATTCTGTCAGAGGAAAATTTCATTAAGGGGCATACAAAGAACTGTGACTGCTACACAACAATTTCTTTGAAGAAATGTTTTGGTTAGGGACCATTCGTCACAAAAACAAATTGTGTTTTGTTCACCTTGTCACTGACGTCTGGACCTAATCCTCCAAAATACATGATACTCTTCAAGTTCTTCATGTTTGCATTAGTATAATCAGAATATAGCAACAACCAAGGACCAAATGCATGTCCAGGACAAAAGATACAAAACACAGTGGTTCTGCTGCAGTGCCAAAAACAGTAGCAAAGGGTCCAAAATGACTGTTTTGTCTGAGGAAATAACATACTTACACAAATGTAACATAACACCTGGGCCTGGACATACAATTTTTTTGTTAGGCAGCCTGATACTGTAAATGCATTTAATTCTAAGCTCCTGGGGATTTAATTTTGCGGTAGCAGAAAAGGGACATTTCGCGGTGGTTTGAAGTTCCCAGTAGCACCATTGCACTGTAGTCTCTTACTGCCATGGAAAAACGTTTGCAGTAGTTTTTAATTTCGCGGTGAAGCCGCCACCACGAAAACCACAAACATAAAAGAGGGTCTGCATGCCTTTTTCCGTTAAGCGTTACGAGCCATCTTATTCTTAATTCACCGTTAATCGTTACCGACCCTCTCTAATTTAACGTTAATCGTTATCGGTATATTCTTCGTGAAGCGTTATTGGTCGTTTTAATTCAACGTTAACCATTATTTGTTATCCCGAATTCACGTTAAGCGTTACCAAGAAATTCTTCGTAACCCGTTATACACACGAAGTCAAATTCCAGATAGAACCCCGGAAAATGCAGGAAATGGCGTTTCAATCAAAGGGTCTAGATTTCAAAATTTTCTCCGAGCCTCCCGGCCTTCGGCTCTGGACAGGGTAAAATATGTTGCGGAAGCGTCGTCCTCAATAACTTTATCACTCATACAGATTTCAGTGTAAACTTAGCTTAGTTTCGGGCAAAAAGTACTCCTAGAAGTAGAATGCAGAAAATGAGGTTTCTCCGGACCTTCCTTGCGACGGCTGGCGCCTTTGGCGCTCACGATGACATGGTAAAAATATGTTAGGGGCGTTGGTAGGCACAAAAAACTTTTGTCTCTAATAAAATGTCATTTAATTTAGCTTCGTCTTACAGCAAAATGTGTCCTTCAAAATACAGTAAATGACGTTTCAGACGGTCCAGATTTTAATTTTCCCGGACTTATATTGCAACGTCTCGTGCCTTCTGAACTCGAAATGGTAAAATATGTCGGGGGCTCTGGGGGTTGAGGCCAAAGCTATAATCATTGTGTAATTCGATGAAAATGTCAAAATCAACCTAGCTTAGTCAGTCGGCAAAATTTGCCGAAAATGCAGGAAACAGCATTTAAGAGGGTCTTGATTTTGAAATTTTCCCGGGGGAGCATACCCCCCTGGGATGCGTCGCGCCTTCGGCGCTCCATGTGCTGAAACAATAGTTCAATCCCCCCATAAGAAATTTGCTGTCACCGTCTCTGTGGCGGGCCGGGAACTCTGCCTCCGTCAATTTACAGATGTCATGGACAATGTCGCTGTCATTCCTCCGGGTTCTGGGCACCTTTTGCTTTATCATTAGTCGGATATTTTCCCCCATTGATATAACTACTCTAGCGTTGTATAAATAGGAATGCACGTCAATGTTACTTTCAACGGTGTTATGTTTTGTAACTCCTTCTGAATTTACCGTTAAGCGTTACCGGGCCTCCTGAATTTACCGTTAACCGTTACCGGGCCTCCTGAATTCACCGTTAAGCGTTACCAAGACCCCCCATGCAGACCCTCATAAAACCACCGCGAAAGTTTCTGCATACAGTAAAGAAAATAAAATCAGAATTCAGATGGCAACGATGTAATAAAATCCATAACAGATGAATTAATCAAAATACTAAGTACTTATAAAACTGCACCTCAAACCTCACAGTAAATGCAATCATAACATTTGACACAGAATTGAAGATTAAGGGCAATAGCAAATCCAATGTCTCGGGAAATTGACAGGATACTTTTGTTGCTGGGTGAAACTGCACACAACTATACTAGTAGCATTAACCACATATTTGAACAATTAACAGGTATCCATGAACATTGTACCTTAAGTACATGCTTCCACTTTATCACCAAGCAACGCATGATGCATATTACACTATATTTTAACGATAATCAATACAACAAACATTAAGACAATACAAAAACGGTAGCACGAAAATTCCTTATCGTCCACAGTAACCTATACATAAGTGCAAATAGCAGTTAGTAATAGTATATCCCTTGGTGACCAAGGCACGGCCCAGATAACCACCTTATATTTTGTTTGCCAAGTAAAGCCTTCGCTGTTCCGGACAATATTGGTCGAAACCGAGTTTGCAAGCAGAACAGTTTATATCACATTACTGAAAACATTCCTTTATACCAAAACCTGACATTTTTCTGATGGTTTCACACTCTTAAACACTTTTGTACAGAGCTATGCACCTTCAAAAGCGTAGTACAGATATTATCTATCATTTTGGACGATTTGTGGCATTCATGAAAGCCACTTCAGGTATTATGAAAGGCCCTTTCTGTGTTCGAAAGTCGGTCTTTTGTTGGTCAGCCATGCGTTTGTTTGGCTGTGAACACACTGTCTGATGGTGTTGGTCTACAGTAGCGAGCATAACAAACACAAACACGAGCTTCAAGTACACCATGACGGGGTAAAAATGCCACCGATACAACCGAACAAATAAACTGTCTAAAAAGATGGTTGACAAACCCAGTTCCTGTGCTCAAGTTTGCTTATAACTTAAAACTGTTTGTCAGCGTGGTAAAAAGTAAACATTTAACCGTCAGTTGGAGTCATATAAACATTCCTACGCAACGCATTTCTGTCGGTAGAATGCCTTTAGAGAAAGTTTGCGGGGAAAATATTTGGCACACTTTTGGATGTTGTTGCGGGGATAGCACGGTCGATTTGGCTATCGTAACATCTGAGAGCTCGGCGAGTGGGAGGTCGCACTTTACGAATTTTTCTGACAGAATTTTTGTCAGAATTTCGCAAAATTTACCTCAAAATCTGCGAAAAACTAACCAAAGATATCAATGAGTAGTCAAAAATGTATCAAAGTGGTTGATTTTGACCAAAATTGTTGCATTATGTGGCAACTTGCTGTAGAGTATTAGTCCGTATCTATCGTCAGTTTTTTAGTGGGTCAAGTCACCCACCGAATTATTAGCATTATTTCCGTCAGAATTTCGCGAAATGTGACGAAAATTTTACGCCTGACAGGTCATAGATATTATCAAGGCGTTAGTGATGTAGTAATATGGTTCATGTTGACCCAAAAATATTGCAAAAATGCGGAAAATTCGTCACCTTTGGTCGTTCCACATCGACATCTTGGCTGTGTACGCCGGTCGTATTGACGACTGGAATCCGGCACGGCGATTGGTTCATTCCTGGTCACGTGATATTTATTAGAATAATCCAAAAAGCGCGGGGCTTTAGGAAATGTCTTTAGAAGAAGGTAAATATTAGATGAATATATGGTCTGTACTTGAAATCCAGGGCTGGGAAGATCGATACAAGTGCAAGGAGTGTACATAGCAATGGGTAAACAACGTAATCTGATACCAGCCACCTGTTAAAGCGATATTGTGGCCTTTTTTTGGTTGATTAGCCAGAGGGGGAGGGGGGCGGATAAAGTTCATGCATCTACTTTGAATTTGATATCATGCTATTGACAGGATATGCCTGTTACTAGGGCTTTTTGCACGGAATGTTCCTGGCAAAAATGTTTCTGTCACTACTGAGAGCATGTTCTGATATTGATATCAGTAAGATTTTTTTCACTATCATGATCGATCAACAGGATTTTCCTGTCAATAGGAGTCTGTTGACAAGATGTTCCTGTCAATAAAAAATTTTGGTTCTATTATGTGTGACCCCTGGGGTCTATGGCATGGGTACATAAAGTTGTAAGGGCTGGGCAGAATTTTTATTTGAGAGGCAGCCAGATAACAGAGTACCTGTGCTGTGTTGTCAAGTACTGAAGGTGTTGACTTTTAGACTGGTTTTTATTCTGAAGTTTGTGTATAAATGTGCCCCATTACGCAACTGCCATTCTAGTGTGAGCCGGCTGCAGTTATTTGACCTCAACAGACCTTCAAAGTCGGCGTGAGAAGGTGATACGCTGTCAATGCACAACACCACATTTTTTCCGCTTCGAAGCCAGTCACCCTCTGGCCATTAACTATAGAAATTCCCATAGGGCAAAAACTTGTGTTTTGCTCTTAAATTGACAGGATGTTCAGATCTTCCTGTCTAAATTATTTTTTGCACCGTGCTGTTGACAGGATGCACTAACCTTATGAGCAATAATTTTGCTTTATTTCTTTGACCTTGACTTTACTTTAATTCAAACCTACATGCTAGTAGCCTGGATTCCATACCCCAACCTCAAGATATATCTTTCGTGTTGGGGTCTGGCAACATGGCTGTAGAAAGGTTCTCGAAGGCCCGTTGATCAGTGGGAGGAGAACCTAGGATTGATGACCACTCTCACCACAGGTAGCCAGCTACAACACACCACAGTTGGTCAGCAGGCTATCACAGTAGCGAATCAGCTACGTTATGGATTCAAAAAGTCCAGTTGGGGGTCTTTAACCAATCATGGCAGGGGTGTAATTACCTCCTGCTGATCCTGTGTTGTTCTATTGGTGGGGTTTTTTGCCCACTATAAGGTGCAAAATTGAGAAGAGTTCCTATCCCATCAGCCCAGACCCCTGCACGATAGATACTTGAGATCGGGCTGGGGTTTGGTAACCAGGCTAACATGCTAGAGGTCAAGTCAATAATCATCATACCCTTTGATAAAAGTTTACATGTAAGAGTATCAAGCAATCAACTTATGTTAGTTCCTAGTGTATATTAATCATCATTTCAAGAACTAAATAGTATTCATTACTAGTACCCATTTTTGTTCCCACAGAAAAGAGTTGCCATGACAACAGGCAGACCCCAGATAGTGATAGTGGGAGCAGGTATATCAGGCCTGTCGGCTGCAGCAGAACTGAACAAGGCTGGGTTCACACATGTCACCATTCTGGAAGCAATGGACAGACCAGGGGGAAGAGTGCACACTGTTTCTGCACTGGGTAAGAACAAACATACTGGTAACCCAAGCTTGAACTTGAATTTCTTCTTCTGTGTAACATTGGTCTTGGCCACATTTCAATTATACGGTAGTTAATCAGGTCACATTTATTCTAGGCCTAGGGCAATTAATGTTGTTTTTACGATGATGACCCTTGATAAAATTAGTATTAGGATTCCTTTTTAAGATTCTGGCCTAAATGCAAATACTTTTGCAAGTACACATGTCAAACATGAGAAGAATATGTTTTAAAATATTTTATCTAGTTTTCATCATTTCGATAAAAAATACTATGTTGGATTGTCCCTTACTATCTGTCAACCCAAAGTAAGGCTAGGATTGGCAGGTTTTTGCTAAGGTCGGTCAGGTAACGTAGGATACACCTTTTTTTCCCCATCGGTTGTAGGACAGGTACATACACACATGTTTAAATGCAATAACAACAGCAAATTGACTCTATGTACAATCTTCTGTTTCTCTAGGTGTAAATAACCTTGAGTTAGGTGCAACCTGGCTTCATGGTAACAAGGACAACCCACTGTACAACCTCGCAGAGCAGAACAGACTTCTGGGGGACTCGGAGGTCAAAGTTCAACATGCAGGTGACAAGTTCTACACCGAGCAGGGTGACCAGGTTGACCCTGACTTTGTCCTCGACTTTTGGAGCAAACTTGACGACATAACGGACCAAGCATACAAGGGTGGTCCAAATGACAAATCATTCAAGAGTGTTGGCGAATTTGTTGACCACAAGTTTACTACAGAACTGCTTAGCCCAGTTGACTCTGATGGTATCAGACATTGGAAGAAATTAATGCTCGCATGGTACAAGAAGTTTGCAACAATTGACAACGGTTGTAACTCTCTGTGCGACATTTCTCTCTCAGAGATGTCAAAGTATAAGGAGTTGGAAGGGGAAGCGAATGTACCAATACCTAAAGGATATGGCGCAATTGTAGAAGTACTTGTCAGATCACACCCCTATAACAATATACAGTACAAGAAAGCAGTGAAAGTTGTGCAATGGAGCAGAAAAAGTGATGATGAGGAGTACCCTGTTTGTGTTCATTGTGAAGATGGCTCTACCTACTTTGCTAACCATGTAATCATTACTGTCTCTCTCGGGTACTTAAAACTGAACCACAGTACATTCTTTGAACCTCCTTTACCTCAGCAAAAAGTAGACGCAATCACTAGCCTCGGTTTTGGAACAGTGAACAAAATTTTTCTGAGATTCCCGAGCCCTCCGATGGAAGATTCATTTTCTTGTATCCAGCTGTTTTGGAATCAAGACAAAGAAGATGTGGAAGGACTTGAAGAACAGATGTGGTTTAAACAGATCACAGGCTTTCACATGCTGGAGGGATGTCCTGAAGTTCTGTATGCATGGATTGGTGGGAAGGCAGCTGAGTGCATGGAGTGTTTACCAGATGCTGAGGTAAATGGGTTGTTAACAGTTAGTGTCTTAAACTTTGTTTTGTGCAACTTTTGAAGGATGTTTTGCCATTATCTATATAAACTTTTAAAGCAATATAAATCATACTCTCATATTTACAGATATTAGCTGTTAATGTTATTTGAATTTTGATGCAAGTAAACCTATCATTCATTCAATTAACCATTAATTCATTCCGACAAGAAACATTTTTCTTAAATATTCTAGTACAATATAAGAATCCAGTATTGCTGTGTGTGCAGCTTTTCTACTTACTGTATGTCGCATTTTCATTTGTATAGATAAACATACTTACCATTTTTTTGGTGAGCCCTCAGGGGTGGAGCCCACTTTACCATATTTGCATCTTTGCTGCTTTTGTGTTTTGTCAGGTTGGTAAAGTGTGCACCCAAAAACTGCGACAGTTTACTGGAAGACCTGACATACCGGATGCTGTGGATGTCCTGTGCACCAGATGGTATTCTAACCCATACATCTGCGGAGCCTACACTAATGTGCCTGTTGGCTGTAGGGCCGAGGCTAGTGATGTGTTAGCTGAATCTCTACCAGGAGATGGCAACTGTCATGTAAAGGAAAAGAATCTTCAGGTACGTCCACATATTCAAAATAAGAGAAATAGATTGAACTACATCACTTCAAGTTGTTGCATCTAATATAATTGCTTTTCCAAATCTCTAAGCAGATGTTAGGATGGAAAACTGTAACATTTTCTGCCCCAATTTCTCACACATGATTATGTGGAAACATTATGAATTCCATCCCAGAATGAAGTTTAGGCATTTCTATGACCCAAGTGAGACTACAAGGCCAGTATTGTGTTCTAATCACCTCTTCTTCTTCTTCGTCGTGTCATCACTAAACTTTCCTGCTCCAATACTCAACACACTCCCTTCCTCTGTGGGTCAGAGTTTCCAGATCTTCTTTGGTGCATGGTTCGGACAGGAGGGGGCAGACAAGAAGGTGTTTCATAGTCTGCTCCTGTCCACAGTCACAGGCAGTCTGTCCATCTGGGCTAAGACCCCACTTTGCCATGAGGGTCTTGCATCTTCCTGTGCCTGTTCTAAGGCGGTTAAGACATGACCAGGTTGGCCATGCCTCCTCTGCTCCTGGAGGAAGAGATTCCTTCGGGGCGATGTTAAGGCTGTGTGGTGCAGTCTGGAGGTGGTGGGACCACATGGCCATCCTCTGAGACTCTGCACTGTTGCTGAGTGCTTCAACTGAGTGCATAAAACTACGTCTAGACTTAAGCCTCTTTGGCACGGGGGTGTACAGGTGGAGTACATGGTGTGGGTTAGTGTCTTGTTTCAGTTTTTCTCGTTGAGCTGCCACGGCTCTTCTGATGTGTGGGGGAGCAATACCACACCGCAGGTATAGGTCATCAACTCTGGTGGCACGTAGGCATCCGGAGACGGCTCTACAAGCTGAGTTCAAGGCCGTGTCCAGTTTTGCGGTGTGCGCTGACCTGCACCACACGGGAGCCGCATACTTGGCAGTAGAAAAACACAGTCCAAGAGCTGTACCTCGCACGGTACTGGCATCTGCACCCCATTTAGTGTTTGCCAGCTTCTTAAGGATGTTATTCCTGGCATTCACTTTCATTCTGGTATTCCGGATGTGGGTTTTGTACGACAGGGTCCTGTCTAAGGTGGTGCCGAGGTAAACAGGCTTGTTGGTACTAGTCAGCCACTTGCCCTGCCAGCATACCTTCAGTTGGCGGTCTGCTTCCCGGTTTTTCAGGTGAAAGATGCTAACCTGTGTTTTATCTGGGTTAGCTCGCAGGTGGTTTGCTTCGTAGTAAGGGGTGAGGCCTACTAGGGCATTAGTGAGAGTGTTCTCTACTTCCTTGAAAGTCCTACCCTGTGCACCGATGCTGAGGTCGTCAGCAAACAGGAATCTCCTGGTGTCGGGATGTCCTGGTTGGTCATTAGTGTAGATGTTGAAGATCATCTAATATATATTCTGTGGTCTATTATACAAAAGCACTGTCTTAAAGGGAAATTGAATGTGATTTCAAACCAATTAACTTCAATGACAAGGAATTACAGGTAATATACATAGCATATACATGTTTAGCTCACTTTGACAAGTACCAAGTTAACACAGATCATACATTAACTTTCCAGTTGAAATTTATTATACTTGTGTGCACACTGTATATGATTGACAAAATGTGCAATTCAGTATCTTTTTCTTTCTGTCTTGAAGGTACTGTTTGCTGGAGAGGCCACGATAACACCCTACATCACTACTACACATGGGGCATTCGTCTCTGGGAAAAGAGAGGCTTCTAGACTTATTAACTTGTATAAATGTAAAAACTAATGGAACAGAAAATACTGCAAACCATGATGTACAGTTTTGTAATGAATCTATAATTTATTATACATATTCATGCAAAATAAAGAAGGAGAAGAATGTAATAGATTTCAGTTGTATAGTAGAGATTGTTTATATTGATAACTTGAGTAAGAGTCCATTCCAAGAAAAGATTTTGGATAAATGTATTGCTACTCTTTATAACATAGATAAGTATTTTATATCAGATGCTGTTGATATGGAAAATATATTTTGTTAATAGTATCATTCACCCACGTGTGTACACATATCAAACTTTCTATGAATCAGTTCCCAACTTGTATTTGTTCTGGTGATGTAATTTTTTCTCCTTTTACTAGTTTTACATTCACTTTGTTTTTAACGCTCGTATCACGATAAAGGTTGAAAAAAAAAGATTATCTTACATCATTGTAGTATTTCTGGACTTACGCAAATCTTTAACAATTACTGATTGCATCAATTCATAAGTACTAGACAGTATATTTTTTTTCTTTCTGTAGCCTTAGACATCAATCAAAAGACATCTAAGACACAATAATGCTATGAAGTAGCATTGAGCAAGTTGTACCAGAAATAATTCACAAATTGTGCCATGAAAATGTCAAGAACTTGAAATTTAGAATTCCTGCTGTACATGTACTTGTCTTTAAGGCACTTGCCTATCAAAGTAGAAGTCTAAGTAGAGTTATTGGTGTTTTGCGTCCATGTATTTCCTTACATTGAATAAAGATTGCCCTCTTTAACCAATAACAGGCAAAGTTAGGTTACTACATGTCAAAACTGCCCAAGATGTCCACCCATGGGACCCATAAATGTGTACAAGTGGTCACTATAGGCATAGCTCGTAATGCTTGTGTCAATGGAAAAACTATTTAAGGGACCAAGAAAATGTCATAGCTGCTATCGGTTAGAAGTGCTCACACTAAGTTTGACTTTGTACAACTACATGTGAAAGGGTATTGATGTGGTGATACCTCGTAAGGCTATAGGCAAGTATAGTCATATTTGCACATATAGAAAATCTTTCTTTATGTGTGTTCTGTTGTAAACAATGGACAGTCTCGTGCACAGTAAAGGTTGGCAAAAATACTGGCTATATCTGTCTGTCCCTTGGTTTCTTCAGTCTTCCTTGCAGCACTGGAAAATAAATAATAAACTTTGCTAATTATTCATATTATTGCTCAGCAGGTTGTACTGTCAGCGCAAACTGCAAAGTAAACGTATTTTGTTGTGACTTGGGATAATCACGTCAAGATAGGACAAGTTTACTTTACATTGATAATAAAAAGTAGGTTGTTGAAACACCGGTAAAGAGAAAGTAAGGATACATTATTACATAACCTAGGAAACCTTGAATAGTCACCAATAATTTCATGAACTTATTATATGTTATGGGGTTAATTGTTGCCAGGTCTTTATTTTAAGGCGGTACCGGTATCTCGCTGGAGTGCGACACGTTGGCATCGTCGACGCTCGACGTTATAATGGAAATATTAAAACACAAGTACCGTACAGATCGTGTTTATGTTCCGTTCCAACGCGTTTTAATCTCGATTAAATCTCGACTTAAGTGACATACGAGAACGACGTAAAGCTTGCGTCACTGCGGGGTTCTTTCACTGCGTCACTGTTTTGTTATTTTCTCCGATTTTTTTTATGATTTAGATTTTTCGTAATACGCAAAAGTATGACAAAATACACAAAAAGTAAGAAAATTTGTTCTTTATCTCTGAAATTCGTTGAGTATCTTTCGAACCCCGTAGTGCCGCAAGTGCAGTGAGAGTGCACCATTAATTGGCAAGAAAGCGCACAAAGACTCGTTGTTATCAAATTAATGAGATTCGTTGAACGCTCGGTCGCAGCTATAGGTGGCCATCGTGCCACAGCTTAGCTGAGGTTCTTGCTTTGGCAGTTTTCTATACCTACCACGTAACACCAGACACAGATCCAACACGGGCAAAACATCGAAATGCAGCAATGCACGCAGTGGTTGACTTCTCTGTCGTTGTTACTTGAAGGTAAAAAAAATAATCAAAACCTTATCATGGATCGAGTTAGGTACACCACAAGTCAATAATTAATTGATATCCCATAAACTTAAAGATATACATTAGGTTTCTTTTATCATTGTCATGGGTAGCTTAACACATCCCTTTTTTTCTTTCCTTCTATCTTCTCTTGTATGTTCTTTGAAAAAACCAAAACAATGAAAAACCTCTTGTCCCTCTTGTCTAGTTTTCTTTCTTTTTTGATTTTGTTATACGCCAATTATCATTTTTATATGGTGATAAAGGCAAGCATTGAAAAGTATGACTAGGTCATCATATCTTAAAATATGAAACACAATTTACCCATTAACGAGTGCTGTTGACTCCGTGTAGACGACATGGGATGAAGCCTGCGTTTATATATTGTACAGTGGACAGTTAAAATATTGCATATATAAAAGGTATACAGATACTATGGTGCCTAGTGTAAATGTTCTACCTACAAATCATAAGGAAGAACAAGATTCGTTACTAAGTAAAAAAAACACCTTGAATTGTGAGTTTACAACAGTCGTGAACATGGGTCAAAACAATAGTAAAACGACAACGCACTCAAGCCTGAAGTAACATGACGTTCATGTAACCTAGACACCTTAACTAGAAAACTCTGTAGTTTTTGTTAATGCAAATATATCTTACTGAAGGTTGAGCTGTTATAGCACGTAGAGCCGGCCTGTGGTCATCAGAATCGTCGTCCGCAGCAACGACAATCATTGCGAGCAGGAGGGTCCTCAAGGCGATCTGCATATTCATTATGTGAATTAATCAGTAACGCTCCATCTAAATAGATGAAAACTGGGAAACGTCTACAATGCTGAAAGAAGCCATCTACATTTGGGATAAGTGTGTGTCTCGTTATTTTACGAAATTGAATAGGACAGCCATGTACATATTGACAGACATGAATGTGCATAATATTCGAAATTAGTTATCGTATTGTTCACGTGAATAACATATTTTAGAGATCTTGAGTTTTTTAGAAAGCAGTGGAAGATGCATTTCATTTGTCAATGTTCACATTACAGTTCCGAAAGAATCAAACTTTTCCTTGAAATCTACAAAAATTTCCCAAGCTTTTATAATCTTACCGACGAACAAAAATCCATCTTCTTGCTTAAGTCGTCCAACCCCTTTTATATATGAAAATGTTGGACAATTCATCTTCTACTGCATGCGGAAAAGAAGTCAAACCCATCAATTAGCTTAAGTAGAAATTGATTTGGTTTAGACGTTATCCCCTTTTTATTTATCTATGAATATCATTTCCCTTCTTTGTTAAGTATGTTTATGTATACCACTACTACCTTACCCTGTATGCAATTAGCCCTCGGGCATGAATTTGCAATAAAGGTTATTATTATTATTATTCACCTTCATTATAATTTAGTTTACACCATGTAACACACTATACGTTTGAAGACCGAATATGTTCCTTTTATAAAGAGGTTCCCTTACCGCTTCTTCCTCGCTGACATTTTCTCCCATTTGGGCCAAAAATTGCCTCAAAAGAATCAAGTTGCGCAACTTGTTCATGTCTGCTCGAAACAGAGGAATATGTTATTACTCTATACAAATCGACTAAATGTTGTGATAATAAATAACAACCCAATACATCTCTTACGCTTGACCTACGTATTGCCGGACGTACGATGAGGTCGTGTGTCAGCGGTCGTACGACGACTTCCGTTACTGCGTGTAAATCGGCCCGCGGTGTTGTACTCGACCTCCGCGATAGGCATATGACATGACGGGAAAAAAGAACGTCCACTTTACGAAACCGCGGGCGGATTTATACAAATCAACGAAAGGCGCCGTGCGACCGCATGACCTCGTCGTTTGCTTTTGTCGTATGTCCAGCAATTTTCCTTGCGTAAACACAGTCCTGGACAGCAATCTTCATATTGCAACAGCGACACCTAGCTGCATTGCGAAGTAGAACTAGTCAGAAATGCAATAAGGAAGGTGAGACGACCACCGGATTTTCGGCTTGGTAAGACTACTTTGTTATCCAAAGAAAGAAGTTGTAAATGTGTTCCTCCATGGCCAATTACTGTTCTTACCATTGGCAAACTGCAATGCAAATCGAATCAGCAGGACCTGCAGAAAGGAAAAACATATGGAAACATTTTTTTTTTAATTTTATATCTTACATGTCATGATGTTATACCCACTTGAATCCAGAAAGATACGAGTATCTTTTTATCTATTCACTTCACTGTAAAATTCTTAAAACGTCTTTTTGTTGCATCATTTTTCTAAAGCTACGTTTCTTAATTCGTTTGTTCGATTAGATTAATATGTTCATCATTTACCTGCTTGAGGAAAAACGCAGACAGTTCACTGACATCTCCGATGGCGAACATACCGTTGGTGGCAGCAGCAATGGCAGCCAGAAGGGCCTGGTACACAAGGTAAAATAAATGACGGAATAAAAGCCATAACTTCATTTAAACCATGGCATCTTCGAGAGGGACTTAATAGTAACCTTAAAAGATACCATACATGTATCTCCCCTAGTTTGAAGACAAATCAATCTTTACAAATATATTAGATTTGGAGCTTTACGGTTCCGAACGTTTAGAGTGTATATCCATCAATTTTCTTCAGCGTTGTTAGAATAGCAATTCAATACAAGCACATCTACTAAAAAAACAGTTTTTCTTTCAGTTGAACATGTCAAAGTAAAAAAAAAAGGTCGGAAGTACTCTGAATCGTATCCAGTTATACAGATTGAGTTGCCTTTAAATATTGTGTACCAAAATTCATCCTTCATAAGAATATATCCCTTTGTAAAGTGAGTGTTTGGAATTTGTCCATTGGTGGATAGAAAGTTTTGCAAAAAGACAAACTTTTATAGCGAGAAGCAGTTAAGGTATAAGGCTTAGTAACGATCATTTTTGAAACTTCCTTTTACAGATACATCTTTTATCATATAAGGCCTTCTAACCACGTCCACTCCAGACCCACAGCCGACACAGGCAATAGGGACGGGGTAGGGGAGTCCAACCTCCCTGTACCCTTCCCGACTGAAAGCTGCTGCCGCCAGTATGACCCTTTCCTGGTTCTGTCAGAACAAAAAAAAAAAAAACATGAAAAGATAAGTTCATGTGTAAGCAGAAATAAGTCAATTAATCCTCGTTTTGTGGGAAATCCCGCTGAATCCTGAACCAAATTACAATGAGAGTACGTCGCCCTCCAGTCACTGACAAAAATGTAATGGAAGTTACATACATCAAGTCTGCCCGTTTGCAAAAGTTTACAATTATTGCGTACGATTAGGGTACTAATACACGGTGTGTAAATGTCATTGTATTTAGGTGTTTAGGAATGGAAACGATTCAGTACTGCAACGGTCCATGCTGCCACGTTCAATATAATAGCGCAAGATACCATTTATCATTTGCATTAGCTATGCCTCAGACATGAACAAAATCATTTATTTACAGACCATTTTGCAAGCAGTACACTAAATTTGTTTCTCTGCCAGCAGTTTACTACTGTTATGCTAGTTAAACAAGAAAGTCATAGCTAAAAAAAAGTACACATTTGCATGTGTCAGAATTTTGCGACTGTAATTACGTAATATTTGCCTTCTAGATTTAACCATCCAAGATGGCGGACAATATTTGTCATATGAGTGAAAACAACCTCTTGCTTACGTCAGGTTTTCCGTCGGTCATCAAGATCACCCGAGGCGTCATCCTAATCCCGCCTGGCAATACCAACACCCCACCTAATGATGATATGGATATCATATTGTATGTACTATCTAAACAGGACTACTTGTAATACTGCTTCCCTTTGATGTTTGTCTTTATGTCTTAGTTACGTATACGTTTTACATCTAATATTTATCACCTTATTGCTTTACTCGTGTAAATTTTCTTACTTCGACTTAGCGGCTTAAAGCAGTTCTTTGAATCCATTTTCTTTCTTCATACACAAATAATGGGAAAATGTGAATATACATAATGACAATATGCACTATTTTGTCGTACACGGAACTACATATTAACCTTGGCTACCAGGCTACGCGGATCACTGGTCAATTATTGTAGCTATAGATATTGGACAAATAGAGTCAATAATACGTTAGGGGAGTTTGTCAGCCATATGAGTCATGACCCATGGAACCGTCACATAATCGACTGAGTTCTAGGTTCAACGGTTGCGTGGAATACAATGGGTATCGATCCCCAAAATTACGAAGTATGCATCCATCATTACACCACAAAACATCAGGCCTCGCAAATTCGCACGCACCAACACAATATGGGAACATGGACGTAAGTATTATCCGCTTGCGGTCCTGTCAATAATAACCATGATTGACAACACAAGAGTACTGTATCACATCCTGAGTGATCTAGCGCGTTTTAGACAGGGAAGCACCAGTGAAGCAGGATTGCAACTTAATTCATATGTTCAAACTTTATCGCCCTTTATTCCTTTTGCGCTTTATGTCCTTTGCGTTCAAGGATAGTAACACTGCTGAGACGAGTTCAAAGTTTGTTTGATATGTCAGCGACATTCGATAACTCTATGTACAGTTTGAAACTTGTTTATACCAGACATGCAGCGCAGCATAATGTACAGATTTCAGACAGCAACAGGAGGCTTGGTCTCTTATAAAACAATTTTCAGTACTTACCATTTTGACACAGTTCCTTCAGTGCCTCCATCAAACCTTCAAACATTGGGGTTGTTCCACCGGGTTTCAGATTATCTAGTGAAGTTTGAATACAATTTTATCAGTGTCTCTGCCTTGTTTTTTGTAATTTTCTACATGTTTCACACTAGCTTAACTTTAATATACACTTTAAGATATGCAACTTTGCCTGCTATTTGAATGTACTTATATGATAAAATATGAAAACTGGACTTTTCCTTTGACAAAATTAAAAATGATGATTTCGTATCCTCCGATATACATTGATTGAGGCTTTTGGACGATATTTAAATAACTTTGCTTCCGTTTGATTTCTTCAGCTTGAATGTATACATATACCATTGTGTGATACTGTATTTCTAGGAACCGTCAAGAGTAGTGATCTGATCTTTATGAAATCTGGTATGGACCTTGGCCGTGTGGTTTTGCGGCTCACAGCAACGGTTATGCTTTGGTCATGATGGTTTTTGAATTCATATTAACGGTACTACTACTTACCAACGGCCCTTTGTACACGTCTGTAGTCGTTCGTCAGGTGCTGCACTATCCTGACCCCCCCGCCAAACTCCACCACGGCCACGTTTTCCTTCAGCCCCGTCTGAATTGCGGTCTGCTGCACCCCGGCCAGGAACTGTCGCACCGCTTTGCGGAGTTCTAACATACCCTTCCCGGCCATGGAGCCGGACGTGTCCAGGCACAGGACTGTGTCTAACGGCATCTGTAATAAATATCGCGAATAAAAAAGGCAAATTTAAGACCCCTCTTTCAACTTGACGGAGACCGGAGTTGAGTGCCTCTAGCTATGTAGGTAACGATCGTGCGACGAACGTGGCTCAGCCCCCATGTGTCTTATAAATGTTTGAGTTGTTATTGTAAAAAAAAAAATGACTGTTCTTGATTCCGAATTTTTCTCGTAAGGAGGGTTCAGCTCATTAGGGATGACCGGAAGTACTTTGCAGTCCAGCGCTTAAGGGATGTTTCATGAGCGCATGCAGCCATTACCTGGTGTCTCGGTCCCTTAGCTTTGTCAACAATAATTCCTAGGCCTGTTTTCCATGTGTTTCATAGACAATGCTTCCGCAATATGGCTCCAAACAAGTGGTAAATTACACACAATGAATAATTCGATGTAAACACACCGCACCTACCTCTTTATTGGCTGTGGTTAAAATCCGTCGAAAATGAAAGTACTAAGATGGCGTATATATAGCCGAGTCCCCCCTGTGGTAGAAGGAAGACGCACTTCTTTTAGTTCGAACCTAATCTGAACGAGAAGTAAACATAGCATTCTTCCATACTGGTGGAGAAATATTTCAAACACGACACTAAAATGTATACATTTCTCAACAAGGAAAACAACAAAAAGCGCTTACTTGTCAGTGTATTTTTTTGTCTCACTTCCTCTTGGCCTGACTTTTCGTGCACTATATACCAGGTGAAAGGTTATCGGGTACGGGTGTTTGCTATGTAACCGCTTCACTGGCAATGTTTTGAGAACGTTGCGCATTTATAAAGCCAAGTATAATACAAGCGAGCTACAACGACTCCTAGATAACTTATACTGAACATAAATCTTCTTATAACTGCCTGTATACGCTAAGCACGGTTTCTTTCTCAATAACGTTTAGGTTTGTCGTCGTACTATTTTGAACCCGAACTATATTAGAGTGGCATGTAACACCTCCCCGTAAACAAATACAATAAAACAATTACACAGTAATATAAAGTGTACCTCGAGGAAAACTGGAGGTATGTTTTTGGCTTGTATATTTAATTTGTTTGTATTACGGCAGAAAATAACAACTTTCAGATGGATTGTGACGATATTTGATATGCATGTGGGCAAGAATTGTGAGCACGAAGGTCAAGGTTGCCTTTGTGCCATCTGGCGGCTGACCTTAGTACTGCAGCAGAACTTGTGTTTTCTTGTGGAGATGCTAGGTATTGCGCTGAAACAACCCAGGCGATGTGGACAGGACACGGGAGATAAGAATCGGAAGTTATGCGTCAGGACCGGGTAACAGAATGTCAACCATAGCGTCTTCTGATTTCCTTATGTTAGTGCATTGTCTTCGTCCAGTGTTATTGTAGCCTCTTTGTTAAACGATACGTAAGTAATCGTGTTTGATCAGACATGATCATGTGTGCCTGTCTTTAAGCTTTACAATTGCTCAAGGGTCATTCCGGGACGTTGTCTGGTTATCACCATATGCATGGAGGTGTTCATATCTGGCGTGTCTCTTCTCTTGAAAACCTGCCAATGTCAGCAACAAAATTTTGAGGCGAACTATTTCTTGTTGTCTGGAATACTAATTCTTTTTTTTTTATAATTTACTTTTTGGACAGACGGTGTCAACATGGGACATAAATTTAGTTTCACGGAAATTTATGTATGATTATGTTGTTACGTCCATGAAATGTCATGGAGGTTATATTTTCATCAGCGTTTGTGTGTGTGTGTGTGTGTCTGTCGACAAGATAACTCAAGAGCGGCTGGATGGATTAGTTTCATACTTGGTGTGTTGGTGGGGTGTGATGAAAGCTGGAAGTGATTAGATTTTGGGCCCCCTAGTGGCTTTCCTCGGTACTGCAGCGGAACTTCCGGTTTTGCTATCTCGTGTTCTGAACAGGATATGGTCCCAATTTTGGGGTGTTAGGTAGCTCTTGTGTGCAGGAATAAGTGATATAAGTTTGGGCCTCCTAGCGTCTAGTGGATAACTCCAGAAGGGAACAATGGATTTTCATGCTTTTTTTGTATGTAGGTACCTTAGACAATGTTATATAAGATAGAATACTAATTATGCAAATTAGATTTCATTTGCATAATAAATGAGCTTATTCTATCATAGCAGTTTTTTTAATGTATCTCTTGTACCGGACATGATATTGTTTTGATATTTAAGTGGAAGATAGCTTTTAACGTCATGACAAAGTGGGACAAGTTTCAGACCCTAATATTTAATTTTGGAACTGCAGGGGAGTTTTTGTCAAGACACTCCAAAGAGGATAACTATAAAAAGGAATGATGGATTGCCATCATTTTTAGCATGCAGGTAGCTTAGGCAAAGATGTTCATTATGATATACATTTTATGCAAATGAGGACTTAATTTTCATAATTAATGAGGAAATTGTTCAATTCCGTTGTTGTCAATAGCTGAACTTCAGTAAATGTAACACATGTAAGTTATGATAGGTGAAACATAAGCAAATACCAAATATGCAAATGAGGAACTGATTGGCATAATATATATACAAAAACAGCAAATCTGCATAATGACTAATGATGGGAATTTTATACTCGTGACATGTGTACGTTAGTCAATTATGAACATCGCCATGCATAAATTATGTAAATGGTAAGTCATTTGCATGGAATTTACAAAAGCTCTAAATAGTTCATGGAGGTATGAGCTCGCCGAACTCTAGTTGAAGTTTGGTTTTGTTGAACTTATGTTGAAAAACGCCATCAGATGATATGCTTTCACCCCGGTTGAATAAAGAATAAACAAACAACAAAAAATGTGGAACTGCACTCAAGATAATAACTTATTTTAACAGTACATGTATATATATAGTGCCACATACAAAGTACAGACAGAAGGTAAAAGTAGTCTTTTACCTTCCCGACTGAAGTCAGGTACATAATTTTCCACCTGGGTGAAGTAAGGAGGGTTGTGTAAAGTGCCTTTTCCAAGGACACAACGTCGGGGACACCGCGGGTATCGAACTCGGGACCTCTAGGCTCCGAGTCCAACACTCTACCAGTTACGCCACACACGACGCCACTGAAATATTTCGTTTTCGCTCCAAATCTAAAAGTAAAAACAAGTAAGATCTTGAAAATAAGGAGACAAAAATTTAATACCTTAGTATGTCAAATGTGTGTACCTATATTTCTGTTATATAAGTAATAACATTGTATTCATCCTCCTACGCATCCTCCTAGCTAATCGGCCAGCGCCGTTGGGGACAGTGTGTAGGAGGATGCATTGTATTTAGCTATCTACTAGTATATAGAGGGGAAGAAAGATTAGAGAGTGGAAGTAATGTTATGTAGTAGAAGGTACACTAACTTATCAAATTTAATAATATATATGATCTTCAATATTACAAATGTTGGCATCCTTTCTTTATTGCAAAGGAATTTGTACAAAAACAAATGTACGTCTTCTGAGAACATGCATCAATTTGTAAGTCACTGACTTCATCAGTATCTGTTACTGTTTACTGTGTAGTCCTCTCAGGAATTCTACTGGTAACCTGAGTTTACAGAAGGCAGCTGACATGGTAGTCATCCCACCAGTATTCATAGCTGTCCATATTCTATCTCTGTACACAAACCCACTAGAACAGATCCTATTGCCCTTGTTTCCGTCGTGGCCACCCCATATGTGAATTACTCCATTTTCAACATGTAATGCCGCTTTTCTTCTCACAGAGCCGTCAGGAAGATGTGGTATGGTGTGGTCCGATACTTCGGTCCATGATTCGCTCTCTGGGTCAAAGATGCACTCCGGTTGGCCAATGCTGTACAAGTGGATCATGCCGTCGCCAGGGTGGACTTCCACTAAGGGTACTTCCTCGAAGGTGATTGGTGCAGGAGGGAGGAATCGCCATCGGTTTGTCTCGGTGTCGTATACTTCCACGGCCTGGCTGGTGGTGACCATGGATTCTTTCCCACTGATGCAGTAGATGTACCTGTGAAGTTCAGTTTATTGATTAACAGAGATTATAATATTGATCCATCTATTTATTGGTTTGGCTGTTCAGCACACACAGCCAGGGCTGCCCAACTAGCCTGTGCTATTACAAAGGGCTAGCTCTGCTGACAGAGACAAAGACAATTATACAAAATTTAATAGAATTTCACATGGATAGGATAATATTGATAATTCTAAGTACATAAAAAAATATTGTATATAATTATAACGATTTATACATGTCTACCTTGTCCCTCTAACAATCAAGAAACTAGCACACTACAAGAATAACGTGTAGTAATCTACATGTAGGTGGGTCAAACACAAAGGTACAAACAACACTTAAAATGTACTGTTGTAATGACAAACGACAAAACTTACCGGTCGTCCTTGACAACGGTTGCAACATTGAAGCGAGCGATGTTCATGGATGCGACGTGCTGCCATTGGTCATCTTTAGGACTGTACCTCTCTACCGTGTTGTTACGATGAAGTCCCCCGGAACTCAGCCCCCCGATGGCGTACAAATGCCCCCCACAAGCTGCCACACCCGGATACGCCCTAGGCGCGTTCATATCCGCAACCTGTGTCCACGCGTTTGACAACGAGTCATAACAATACGCTTTAACACTACTGACTATAGCAGTTGTTCTTGTTCCTACAGGTCTAGCGAAGAGTCCTCCTACAGAATAAGCTTTTCTGTGAAGTTCAGTTGTGCCATAGGCCCCTTGGGCTGAGGGTAGCCGTGGAAGTCCCATCCACTTTCCTTCTTCTATCACATATGCCTGAGCGTACTGTATCGGGTACCTTTGTTCATTAGACGCGTTAAGGTAACCACCTGCCATCATTAGTACTTCTTTCAGCCTCCCTCCTCTTGTCTTCATACCAGGGGTCGCCTCTAGCTCAGTTCGAAACTTCGACATGACGTTGTCGATGATTAGTTGGCATTCTTCGCTGTCGCGAATCAAGTCCTCCATTCTTACTTTCGACAAGAAGTCTTTGTTGATATCCCCGTATCGAACAAAATTCAGCAATTCGGTGAGGTAGTGTTTTCGGTTACCTTCGTCGTACCGAATCCATTGCAGGACAAGTTCAAAGACAGATTCTTCGCTCTCGATTTGGATGTGGTCGTCGAACAAGAGAGCGCGCATGTCTTCAATGGACGTTTGTAGTATGTCCTCTCTCTTTGCAATCTCACTAAAGTTTTGGTGTACGAAAGTCATGGCCTTTTCTTCCAGTGTTCTCATGTTGTAAAGCTTTGCTAGATTTCGGATTCGAAGGCACTGGACGGCGTCATTGGAGTCGAGCATATCTTGGAGGACATTCTGGCATTCCAGTTTTACTTCTGTCATGAGAAATAAGTCTGACGCATGCAGCACTTCGTCTATGTGTTCGGAGTCCACGTGTACTTGCCCAGTGTACATGTACTCAATGACTTTACTCACAGCACCAGGACTAACCTCAGTCAGTGTCACCTACAAGGAGACAACAATTTAATGTTAATACAAGTAGTTCATTGTTCTACTCTGCTCTGCTCTACTATCGATGCTCTACCTTTTTCTACTCTTCTCTACTCGACCTACTACACTACTGTAGTACTTTATTCCACTTCACACATTGACAAGTAAGTCTATTGTACTCTAGTAGTAGACTACCCTACTCTACTTCACTCAACTCCACTCTTCTTGACTCTTCTCTACTCTACTCTAACCTACTCTACTCTACCCCAACCTACTCATTGACAAGTACTCTTCTTTTTATTCATTTATTTATTCATCTCCAGACATGTGGGTAGCCGTATTTGAAGTTGATTTCCAAGGGGGCCCACTACTCGACTCGACTCTACTCTACTCTAAGCTATAGTATTCTACTCTACTCTTCTTTAATCTACGCTACTCTGCTCTGCTCTACTATACTGTATGCTACTCTGCTCTGCTCTTCTATACGTACTGTAAGTAACTCTACTTTGCTCTGCTCTGCTCTACTCTACTTTTCTTTACTCTATTTTACCTACAGTACTCTACTGTACTCTTCTGTAGTACAGTACATAATGTACTCTACTCTACCAATCTCTACTTTTCTGTACACTTATACACTAACCTACGCTATACTGTTCTCTTATACTCTTTATTTAATTTGTGTGTATATGCTAGTTACCTGACTGCTGCGGCTTTCGGCCATGTTACCACCGAACATGGCATCGAAGTAGGGACTACAGGCCGCCAACACGTTACGGTGGGCCAGAATCTTTCGCCCCTCTACTTCAAGAACTACATCACAAAACTTCTCCTGGATTCTCTGCTCGTTTAGAGCCCAAAGTACGCCGTTTGAGTGGTCCGAACTTTTCCGGGCAGTTTTCGTGTTTGTCTCGGACGCCATTTTAGTTCAAAGGTCATGATCTATGAAACACTACCTGCTTGCACAGTGAGTGTCACAGTGAATGGATCTGTATGTTAGGCAATTGGGTCACTTTTGACGAAAAAGTTTTGAGTGACCAATTGCAAGGACATTCCCTGGAGTGACTAACAAAACAAATACGCATGTCAAAAAGATAACTAACTGTAATTGCCAACAATAGATAGGTTCCTCCTGATGCACAGTAAAAGCAAAGCAAAAGTTCCATTAAGACCACACGTAAATGCAATCATAGCAAATCCCATCCATGGCATTATTACAGTATCTTTAAGAGTTATGAGTCTTATGACTTTGGCACGACGTTTAGTGGCGATATTACCTCATGTTCTTTGTTTTAAATTATATGTTTTTTTCTTTCCCTTTTACTTATAGGAGAAGGGGTGACCCGGTTTAAATTGGTTGGGCAAATTATCCAGTGACATCTTAATTTGAATTCCCTCCGATCAGGGCGTCTTCTACATTTGTGGCCATGGGTGTGTGGTTTTACGAGAAACTAAGCAAAAAGGACATTATGAAAATGCAGTACATGTCTATCTACTTAGTCTCTTAGTGCATTAGTAGCATTGAAAACACGACAACGAAACGATAAAGCATTTTCCCTGTGTTGAACATTTTTCCATGTTTTAGTTTGGATAATTCCATCATGGTACTTGTAACTGCGGAAATACTTAAGTCAGTCAGTTATTAACGCAATTTCATTGGCTTAATGCACGTCAACCAATTAAATGCTCTGACGTCCAAGCGCTTGAAAATGACCGTCGTCAGCAAAATCTGTCAACGCATCATATAATTATAGGCATAAGGGCTGTTGTGTTAATGGATCATCAGGGGCGCACGGCAAAGTGACGGCATAGATCCAAAACATCGATATTTTACGGTAAATAAAATTAAGTTTAAAAGTCATTACAGTAACGTTAAGTCAAATAAACGTTTGCCGATACAAATGAATGCAAACATTTATCGATATAACGTACCCCCTAAGCCCCCCCCCCCGCCAACTATCGAAAGTGCGAAAACGCGAAAACGAACGAAAAGGAACGAAGTATGAAGCAAACTGAAATACAATTAGATTAAAAAAAACACCTATTAATATTAATACAACGCCTTTGCGAGAAGGACATCAAAACCCGGCATTTTTCTCGTCACTGCTTGTCCGCAGTTGACGCTAGATCGGAGTTTACAAGCGCTGAATTTATTAAATCTAAAATAAAAATGAATGTAACTTACTGAATAAAACTTTTCTTCACACCAAAGCAGTATATACAGTGTACATATAATCAGGGAAATCCTCTTCATTCTTGGTACAGCTGGGAAGATCCCCTGGCCGTCTGTCGTCATCCACATAACGCAGCCTGATTGGTCCAGTCGCGTCTTGTTTTCCTGCCATGCGACGGCTTGCTGGTTTTGGTTAATGACCCCCTCCCCTCCCTAGGGCGGCGGCAATAGTAGGGTCGGCCGCTAGGGGCGCGATTTTAGTCAGGCTAGCTCTTTGATAAGGTCTTTGATTCGGACTCAAAAGGTGGTGGGATTTCAATGATATTCTCTCCTGTCATTTCCATGGGGGGATTATATGGGCGGAAATTTCTGATGTCTTTCCTCTCGTGACCATAGTTTTGGAGAAACAAAACACTGCTATATTCGGTTTGAATTTCAGGGGGCAACTTTTTTCCGTGTTTTTGTCCTCTGTGGCCACTATTGGGATTAAGTGTAGAGTGCGTCATTTGTCTTTCATTCCAGAGGACAAAGGTATCCTAAATGTTACTTCTCTTATGACCATCCGACAAATGCTCAATATGCGTCATTTGACTTTCAGGGGGCGGCAATTAGAAATCTGATTTCTCTTAACGGTTACTGACGAAGAACGCATCACATACGTATACAGGCCTTATTGCGAACCAGAAGCTTACATATCACCTTTCCCAAACGTCCGGCTCTTACCACGCACTATTACGATTTTTGTGTGACGCTGGTAAACTCTTACATGTACCATCCCAGGTGCTTTGCGACACATTTAATATCATGCCTATTGAGATAGGCAATTAACATCTGCGATGTGCGTATTGCAATGGATTACAGACGTCACGTCACTTAAGCGGGCCAACTATATATATCTGTGGGGCATCTCTTGTTTTTTCCGCATATCTTTCCTCGGCATCAGCTTAAAAAGAGGGGATCTTCGGAAAGCCAGTTTTCGAACGAGGTAAGATAAGATCAATCTTTCTAAAAATTGTGGTTTGTGCCCGAAAAAAATATTAGTTTAGTTTTTCTTTTATTGTTTGCTATGAAAAATGTGTGGTTCATGTGTGGAAATGCAGGTATATAGATTTTTTTCCATGCGAATTCACGCACTATAGTATCTTGTTTATATTCTTAACTAACAGTGGGCAGCAAGTGCAATGGGCAAATAAATACACGGCCAATTTCCAGAATTCGACGCCAAAACGAGTAAAATATTGTTAGTATCCAGAATCTCGTCATGATTTTCTAGGTTAGGAAATGCACTTCCCTTTAAAATCATTACGCCCAGGTTTTTTTTTCAGTTTTAAATAATTGATACGGTTAGTTACTAATACAGCACGAAATATTATTTTTGATGATAATGGAATTAGAAAATAAGGCTAAAAAATCACCACCCCGTTCTGTGGTATAACCTTATAGACACTACAGAATTGCATTAGTCACCGTCATTGAAATCATTTTCTTGTGTACAGAATACGGCAGTACGGTACCAGTGAGTGACTCATTCAGCAATATCAACGCAGCAAGGCATCAGAGAGGTAAGCTTTGTGTCTTATTGTTTACGAGACGGTTCTGAAGAAATAAAAATTTAATCTTAAGAAGGCAAAGCATGTTTAGAAAACCTAGAAAAGGCGACTGAAAATTACTTACAAAATGTAATAGCGCTTGCTGACGGATTTTTAGAAGATCCAAATCTTCCTCTCGTCTCCATCTTTCTCTCTTTAGATATGTGTTCTAATTATTCCAACCTGCCTATTCCTTTCTGATAATTCTTATGATAAATTTTAAGGTTTTACGTTGATATTGAACTGAGCAAAGATGTCGCATGTTCATGATAATCATAAATCGTTTCTTGTTCGTTGTATGACTCTAGAGTCTACACGACATCATTTCGTTGCTATAGCTAGTTCTACCAGACCACAAAAAAGATAACAGTAACAACCCAAAACTTCATCACTGCAACTAAGCGTTTTTAAAACACATTTGTCCTGGCATTTGTTGTAATGTGTCCAATTATTTCATCATTGGGTGGGAAACTGGACTTGCTTTATATTTTCTTGTTATACTATGTACAATGTATTATTTTCTGTCTGACGTGATTTTTCTTTGCTTTTCATTTCTACTTGATTTCTTTGTAAAAAAGGAATGCTTTTTATTTAAGGGGTAGCGTCAAAATAAGTCTTGTACTTGAGCGCGCTACCTCTTTGTCATATTGTGTTATTGCTTAAATGTTTGAATAAAAAGAATGGCTGTCTCAGCATTGTAGCTAATGTACAATGATATCATATATAACTTGATCTTAGTATCTCAACATTACATACTATTTCTACTTACATATCATATACTTATATTTATAATACTATATATGAATACTGTTACTAGTCACACAATCAAAAGTACCATTTTGTTTCTCGATAACTCAATGAGGGATATAAGTACCAAATTGATTGTATTTTTGTTTACTAGTGAAATATTGAAGAACCATCAGTTTTATCTCATTTTTTTCTTCTTTTTTTCTCATCAACCGATCCTTACTCCCCCTGGAGCACATGATAAATAGAACAGTCCTAAGTATTTTGTTGTTCGCATGTACGTAGTTCAAGACAATGCATGTACGTAAGTATTGCACCTGCAAAATCTTGAGAAAGTATATTGGAGTAATTAGGCGTCCTGCTCCAGGCGTCAAGACGTATTCCAAGTAGCCCTTTCCTTGGTTGAAGGCTCATGCACGTGTATCTAATTGCCTTATTAAGATACGTTTAGTCGTAAAAGGCGTCAAGACGAAGTTTCGGTAGTCATTTTCTGGGTTGAGGGCCCATGTCCGTGTATCTAATTGCTCATTAGATTACGTTTAGCCGTAAAAGCTTTGGGGCATACCAATTATTTCGCTTGACGGCACCTGCGTTAAGAAAAAAACACGTGTATGTGGTTATGTGGATAAGCCGCCTCACAGTTCTGCGTGCGCATGTTCGGGGTGATTGATTGCTCTTTAAGTTACACGTTTTTTTTGTAGAGGCTATCAATAACTTTGTCGTTTGTACGGTCCTTTGTCGAAAAGTACGTGTTATTTGGCCACGCGTTTTCGTCCCAGGGGTTTAAACCTATAAACTTCTTAGCCAAATTCAAATGCACTGTTTGATTAGGTAGCAAGTAGGTTATGGGGTATTTTCATTGACATATCCGGAAGATCAAGTTGGAGGATAATCGGATAAAGCAATAGCACCACCTTGCGGTTAAGAGACAAGCTGCACGATACAATGCAACATAACGCAGATGATTTGAAATAAAAAGCCTGAATAAGCTCCTTCACCATATTCCAAGTAAGGGTGCGCAGTGACGAGCTTATGGGCATGTCAAAGACCCCTGATGACTTCTTGTGAACAATTCTCTTTCGCGCAATGTCCAGGCGTGTCTTGTTGATGTTTCAGATTCCTTTATCTTTGATATTTTACCAACAATTCCTACTCTGAATGGTTAGCGAGATTAACGATAAAAGCAAGGCAGTGTTGCCGTTTTTTGTTGTTTTCCTTTCCATGTGACAGCGTGATATTTATGAGGCAACAACCGATTCAAAAACTTACTGTTTTATTGATGCTACTATACTGTTGTGTCGTTTTCAGGCTTCATTTCTACTATGGAAACTTTTCTCATAGTGCTGTGTCTTCTCGGCGGGACAGCTGCTCTTAGTCAAGATCCTTGGTTGTCCGAATCTTCCGACGACGAATACGCTGACTACATCTTCAACAACCTCGTTCCCAGAGCCCTGTCTGCTGTAGAAGGGGAACGAGCCGCTGGCGGTGCCTTCACCCTGGATGGCTCCACCCCTGGAGGCGTCGCCAAGAGAGCTCGCTTCATGATGCACAGCTTTGGGCCTGGTCTCCGATACCTTCTGCTGCATCCCAGACCGAACGCCGTTAGAGGGAGGGCAGCGCTTCGTCTGCACTTCGCAAGGGGGCGTCCCGGAGCTGGAAATCGGTCTCCAAAGTCTGGGAAATGATTTTGCGGACCCGATACAGCCCTGCACAACGGAAGCATTTTCAATTTATCAAATCTTTAAGATATGCAGAACTTTAGAGATACTTTTTATTTACAATTTCAAAACCATATCGGTAAATTAGATGACACATGCGAAAAAAGGTGTAACTCGCTGAGGGGATTTTTTAAGATCAAATTTATCACTTGATGATCTTGGAATAAAAGAAATGTCTTTTGAAGTAATGATTTGTTCTCAGTGTCTTTCTTGAGACTTCCGGTCACAATAAGTGTTTATCAATTTATAAGACTACTATTTATCGAAATAGGAGCTAATGGCCAGATGGACTTAAAATTTCCACGTTATTGTAGAAGAAGTAAACGTTAGCCTTTAACATTGGGTTGCTAAGTTATAATACAAAGTGAGACGGAATGTTGCGCTACAACGTCAAATAAGCAGATTGTCGTACACTGTAGGATAACCAAGTTACGGTACATTATGAGATGATCAAGGTATCCTACAACGTCATAGAACAAAGTTGTTATCGTTAAACGTGAAATAACCACGTTATCGTTTATAACGAGAATGACTCATTATCGTCCACCGTGGGATAACCACATCATCACCAAGTACTGTGGGTTAACAAGGTTATATACACACAACGTGAAGTAAGCATGTTATCGTTTAACGAGAAATAACCACGTTATCTTACACCGTGGAATAACTAAGTAACACACAGCACGAGATAACCAGGTTATCACCTAACGTTATACTTAACGTAGATAATTAACGTAGAACACAGAGGCTGTGTACATGTACTTTGTACATACACATTTCACATGTGTTTTTGAGGGGCGGTGGACCTTCAATGTAGATGCTGCGATTTTGGCTATGCTGTTCTGCATCAACTGAAGTTGGGTATGAGTTTTGTCGTCTTCCAGCGATTGATCAGACACAGAGTCTCTACAGTACTAGTCTAGGATCTACCATGGCCTACTACATGGATCTACTACGGTTTAAGCTATATCAAGGAAGCCCAGGCAGCAAATAGTGGTACTGTGAACCATACGTTACATTTCACATTGCGCGAAACACATGATCATTAAAGGTGGTATCTCACTGCACTTGCGGCACTAGTGCGGTACTGCGGGGTTCAAAAGAAACTCATCGAATTTCAGAGATAAAGAACGGAATTTTGACCTTTTTGTGTATTTTTTTGTCTACTAACTTTTACGCACTACGCAATACAATATAAATTATAAAAACATCGTCGAACATAACACAATAGTGCCATTATAGTAAACGAACTCCGCAGTGCCGCACCGGTGCCCCAATTGCAGGGAGATACAATTTTAAGGAAACGCTAAATAGCTATTGCCTCTTGACGACAGTAACGAATGGAATTGAAGCCAATTTGTTTGAGTATCCACGCTAGTGCTTGAGGGTGTGTGCAATTACGAAAGATTCACTGATTGCCAACGCATCAAGAGGATCTAAGGGGTGCAATCAATATCTCCAATTTTTCATTATTGTCCCATTCAAAGTTGAATTTACAGTATATTTTTGTAACATAATTGTACCAGAGCCTATGTTCAGTTTGAATTTTTTCTTCTATTACACTTGATTATGAATTTACTTATATTTATAAACTTAAATGTCATTTTTATAAATTTTAAACTTGAATCCATGTAAGAATTTGTTATGATTTAATGTATCCTACATATTCTACCCACCTGATGAAATTATTTTCGGAAGTTCATTCAATATTGATAGCTTTCTTGATGAAAATAGAAGGTTGAATAGAATTTCTTTCGGTGAATTATGACAAGATTTACTCAATGTAACACAAAGGGTCAGTGCTTCTACAGCTTTTAATCATTACTACCGTTTGTTGAGACTACAAATCTTTCTAGTCGAACCGATTGATTTCGTCGGTTCCAGTTAGTATCTTTCATAGAACAAAGATGGTCGTGACGAAGCTGATGACGTCAGCATCTCTCACAGCACGAAGATGGTCGTGACGAAGCTGATGACGTCATCATCTCTCACAGCACGAAGATGGTCGTGACGAAGCTGATGACGTCATCATCTCTTACAGCACGAATATGGTCGTGACGAAGCTGATGACGTCCTTGATGACGTTGAAGAGAAGAGCCAGTGTCAGACTCTGTCCCCAAACTGCCGGGGCGACGACTTCTGTGGTAGTCTGGCACTGGACGGGCTCTGATGTCATGGGGGCTTGGGCAACTGGAAATGACATCACAAAATAAACATTAAAGTGGGTAAGGTAAATGCTTAGCGATAGTAAGCAATATCATGGTGGCTAGGGAAGGGCATTTGAAGGCGGAGACAATTCTGCTCCTTTCACCACCTTTTGGCTCCTCAACCGAAGTAGAAGTCGTGTAAAGTACCATTTTCGTTGACTTAACGTCTTGCTAGAAATGCCAGGAATTAAACGCGTAACCTCTCGATCTTGTTTTCGCTAGCCTAGCCACTCATTATCAGCCATTTGAAGCCACGACATTAAAGTTTTAACACATGAAAACGATGGTTTTACAGACTTTTTCACCATGAACTGTAGGGACAACCCCACTAAACAACCCAGTTCAGACACATTCGTGACATATAAGCGTATTTCAAACACACCATTTTTAGTTGGCACGGAAACAACATTTGCTAAAATCCCGAAATCTATGCCTCCAGAACAGATGTCAATACTTTCTTTTATTCTCTATTTACTGACCTGTTTTGTTCATGAGAGCTGGCACGTAGACATCCCACAGGGCACATTCAGTGGTCTTGAACCCGGTCATCATCTTTGGGCCACTCCCTTCCAGCAGTATGTAGGGTCTGCCTGTCTCGGTGTACGGCGTCCACACAGGGTCGGCATCGTTGTTGTTGTTTGGATTGCTGAAAGAGGGATAAATCCCAAGTTATCAATGGCAGGTCACACAATAAGACAAAAACTTATGATGTCCCTCTTTCTTTGTGTTTGATAAGGATTCTGTTCTTGAACTAGAAGACTAGCGCTTTGGCATGGACACGTGTTAGACTTATTCTCATTGGCTGAAGAAGTTTTATTGCTATTAGGTCAACCGACTGATCTCTCTCTTTGCAGTCAGTTAGCTAATAAGAGAGACTATGAGTTGCAAGGGTCTGGAGCGGCTGACATTCGATCTTAAGTCAAACGACATTTATTGCCGCATCTGCAGTTCTACTAATTGCAAACATCAGTGAAGACCTCTGTTTGTTAGAAAGTAAAAATAAAATTAAGTGTATATCTATCAACAAATACTCTTACTATACTATCTTCTTTGTTGTACTACAAACAATTAGCATTTTAACGGGTTCTGGTTGAAGTAACACTTGAGACATTTACCCTGTTTTGGCGAAGTTTGCCCAGTACCGCATCATGGTACTGGATACCTCGGCATCTTCCGTGCTGTAACCGACGCCTGGTATGGTAGGCAGCCCGAACACGAACTGGAGTTCATCACCGTGGGTCGCTACAACCCAGTCGGGCCAGCGGGAGGCAGTGACGCGATGGGCAAACCGGTACATGTACACGTTGGTGCCGTATTGGGCATGGGCGCGGGCCGTGGCGACAGTGGGGCAACCAAAGGAATAATCTGCCCTTGCAGCTTCGAGAATGTCCCGGTACCTGGTGTCAGAGTCAGGGTTAAGCCAGTCGGTGTACTGGAACTCGATTGCCTCCAATGCCAGTTCATTCAGAGGCCCTGCCAAGCCTATGTTTATAGCCTGTATGAATTGCTCCCTATCGGGAGGACTCTCCGAGCCAACACTGAAACCAGGAATGCCAAAGAAACTCAAGAAAAAGACAAATTCATTTTCGTTAGTTCCGATCAGAATGTCAGCTCTTTTGAACATGCCATCTTCGAGTGCTTGTGCTGGGTTTGCGGGGATAAAACCGGTATCCTTCACGGGGTAGAAGTTAGTGAACGTTGCGAACTGTTGGGCATCTTGAGACCGTAGACATGTCAGTAGTGCAGCTGTACCTTGATCAGTTGGGCAGCCGAGACTTTCGGAAAACGCCATGGCCTTGTCGTTAGCGCCGGACATCGTTTCGGACAGACCCGGTTGCAAGGACGTTCCAGCCTGCAGAATGGCCCGACTGAAGACGTTTCTACTTTCCGATGACACCAGATGGAAACCAACACTTGCTGAACCTGCACTATGGCCAAAAATGGTCACCTTGGAGGAATCTCCTCCGAAAGATGGGATGTTGTCCTGTACCCACTGGAGGGCCAGTAACTGGTCCGTCAGACCCATGTTTCCGGGCACGTCATCAGTTCCTGTGTACAGGAACCCCAGCGGGCCGACTCGGTAGTTAACGGTTACCACGATCACTCCTTCTGTAGCAGTCAGGTACTTTCCGTTGTACAGTGAAGAAGAGCCACTATTACCAAAAAAAAAATGATGATTTTGGCTGTAATTTTATAATTACAATATTTAAAGTAGCTATTGTACAACAAAGCCAAGAAAGCAACAAAAAAACAAACAAACATTGGTGTTAAAGCGACGTCATTTGAATCCCCTCGTAACAAGTCCCAATTCTTATAGTACGGAAACCATTAGGAAAAAGTTAATTTATTTGCCATTGGTCTTTGACATTGCTAAAATATGATAGATGGGTCATTGGAAGACGTTGAAGATCATTTAAAGACCATTTCAGAATCTTAGAGATCATTGAGTAGTTGCCAAAAGACAATTAACATATTGGGATACTGAAAGATTTTCGAACGCGTTTTTTGTTTACGGACAAGCGCACCCCCACCCTTAAAAAGACTGTGTGACTGTCAAATCCGACATGTACTCATTTGCATTTTCGTGACCAGACAAAACGCGGTAGTAACCTAACGTTGTGTGGTTGTATTGTCCACTTACGTCATGAATCCCCCGCCGTGAATATAGACCATGACGGCGGCACCAGTTGGGACAGGGTTCGGCTGCCACACGTTCAGGTACAGACAGTCCTCGCTCTTCGGGGTGATCTCCCCTCCCACCGGGAAAAGATTTGATGACTGAATGCACATGTTTGGATACCTGGAGTTAATGGCATCAAACGTTAAATCATTAAAACTACCATGCAAGTTGGTAGTTATCATGACAGTACTATGCTAAACTGTCTTCGAACCTAAAGGTATATACGCGGATAAAATTTTCAACGACCACTGTGACTCTTTCTTCAATTTTTTACGACCACTGTATTGATCCTGAAGAAGGTGACAATGTCGTTGAAAATTTTACCTGTGTATAGCTTTGGGTTAAAAGAAGATTAACATAGTACTAAAGTTAAATCTACGATTATCTACCTATACATTCAGAAAATAAGACTGATTGTAACTGCAGAGTCTCGAGACTACTGCAGCAGGAGAACACAGTGAACTAGATATAGATTCGAATTAACGTGTGGACCTTTGTCCGTATTTATTGACTATCAGTTCGCATTTAGTCACATAAATATAGATATTGATAGTAATGTGATTCATCGATATGATATGATTTAGAATATAACATCGCACTCTGTCAATTACCAATTGGAAAGTGAATACTGCATAATCAAATGGAAAATAGTTACGATTATTAGAACAGGAGATATCAAAATCGGACATTCCGATACAATACTGTAACACGGGGGGGGGGGGGCTATATCTCATCAGTTAGATTTATCGTGCTTCATAAACTTTCCACATATATGATATCAGGACATCTATTAAATGTTGTAAATAAGACATTTGTACGCCTACGCGGCCGAGGTCAAAGGATGAAAATAACGAAAATTTTCATGTAGAAAGAATATCATATACCGGTGACCTAAAATTATGTTGACCTTTTTCTTCTCAACACCTCCCAAATAGCAAATATCATCATGATCAATCAAGAGGCTCTAGAGTTATGCTCACTGCAAAACTCCGGAAAGACAAACACTCATGCTCAGACACACCCAAAACAATATCTCAATCTTTCATGGAGATTAAAAAAGGGGGACCTTACGTCGTGGCATTGTAGACCCCGTCCCACGGCGGCAGGCGTTCAGCTCGCCGAAAGCGACGGTTGCCGACTGGAGGGTGTGCGAATGGGATCCCGAGGAAGGCGTGAACTGTCGTCCCGAACACGTCCTGCTCCAGCCCGACAAGTCTTCCCGCAGGAGCCGTCACTTCAGCCGCTGCCTGGACTGGAGCTTTACTCAACATGGCGGCGCAGAGGGCCGCTAGGATGTACACAGCCATACCTGATGGCGTCTTTTCTCTAGTTCTGTAGAACAACAGCACAAGTCAATTATGAAAGAAAAGCGTAGCCCCAAAATTAGCAATGCAAAAAAGATGCATAAACAGTGAATACAAATGCATTGTGACTACTATAAGCGGCTGGTACGCACTTTGTATACTAGATTTTGTCAACCGGGGTATTGTTTTAGTTACGTCTGTGTTTTTTGCACCTAAAACTCAAGAGCTTTAGATATTTGAGGTTTGGGGTCATCGACCTCTTACTCTTATTTCACTGAGCACTGTCTGACCATAGAATGGTGTGTCAATCAGCGATGACATCATCATGGCTAACTGAGACAAACTAGCCTTAGTTCTTACTCTTTACATTGTACATGCGACTTGTATAGATGATAAATCGACTGTTGGCTATCTGACAAGCTGTGGGTGTGGTGTCGTCACGCCCCTGCTAAAGTAAATATTGTCTGTTGTAGCGTCTACTTATCCCACTTTGAATCACCGTCCTGGACATACGGAAAGAGTATAGAATTTTTATGTAGCCCAAATGTGTACATATTCTCTGAAGTAAGAAGTAAGCTCATATGCAGTGTTCTGGAATATTTGTTTAGTCCTTATGCAACCATCTCTAATTTTCAACGAGTCAAAGTTACGAAGAGACCCTGACGAACACATCATGATCGAATCATTGCTTGAATCATTGAGAGCAAGGGCTAACATTTCAGGCCAGTGCGTAATATAGCAGTAGAAAGAGCTACGAACAAGGCTACTCCCTACTCCATTCAGACAGGAAATGTTTTGACCCACCCACGCTGGGGAGGAACCCCTACTCCTTTCAATAAACAGCATATGATGAGAGCCAATTAATGCTAATTTGTTCCGAAGGAGTACGTACCAACATGTACCAGTCTATCTGACAGATCTGCTGTGCATGTTACGTAGCACAAATTATGTGACTACCAAATGTACATCGTAATGCAGGCATTATTCATATTCTTCATAAGCAGTAACGCCAATAGGATAACACATATTTATTCATCGAATTTAAAAACTTAAAGCTGCTACAAACCTTCTCATCACGTATAAAGACATATGTACATTTATATCAATGTACAAATGAAAGAAAATCTTGCCTGTAAACCCTTTCTCTGCTGCGGTGGAGTTCCCTTCACCTGTGCCGGCTCTTTGATCAGAAGATACGTGCCAGTGCCGCTTATACTGACCCGGAGAAGATTGGGTTAGGTAACGTGTTTGTTGTGGAGATCAAAGAAAATCACCTGTGGAACGAATGACAACATGTACCTCTCGCGAGCTGGCACCCTGAAGTGATTGGTCATTGTTGATCCTAAATGAGGCGACTGTGATCGTTTCAAATGTCATCCTTGTACACTTTAGTGTTGGAAGAAAGTTTAGCATTGCACTACATTCTCTGACAAAAATGTAACTGACACGTTAGGATTGATAAACAAAACTATAAATACAAATACATTGTCACTATTGATCTCTTGTGACTGATTGAGAGGATTGATCCTTAGTCATTGCTGTTTGCATTGTAAATGAGGCTTGTTTAATCAAATGGACCCAAGCAATAACTTCGCAAAGTTACTTTGGCTGGGGCGTGAAAACGCCACGCCCATAGTTTGCCAGGTCACCAAGAGCCCAATCGTCATTTATTTATGCCACTTGCTATCTCAATAGTAACGTAACTTTTCGCAAAAGTTAGATAGACAAAGAGTATATGTAGTTTAAATGCAGGCGTGAGTAACAGTTACCACTGAAGTTTGAATAAACTGAGCAATAAGCCTGTACATCAATTTCTCTTCTTCGCAAGCTCCGAAGAGAACTACGTTTTCCGACTATTTCACAGACAAGTACACACACCGTTAGGGTAGTGAGCTCACCGTCACGAGTACGGTCGGGCATTTATTGACTCATCAGTCTCAACAACAGGACAACTTCTGTTATACACATCGGTTCATCAGTGTTAACAACAGTGTTAACAACTTCTGTTTACACATTGTTGTTCTCATATCTACGACTCCAAGCATGTCTTGCTACAAGCTGGCGACCGTTTATCTTGGTTGCCACATTGTTATAGTCAATATCGAACTGGACGGTTAAAACCGAGGCTCTGTCCAGCGGATGTTCAACGTATCCTGACTTGCATCTACCTCTGAAGTTACAGTAAGTCATCGGAAAGCTTATCGTTAACATAAGGCAACACATTGCCATATCAATGTTGCAAAATCAACGACATTGGCTATAAATAAGTACGCAGATACTTAAACATCAGCCAAGAGGGAGATATCCCACAATGACGCTTACACAACAGCATGAACAACACTGGGAGGAACAACACTCATGTCAGTAGGTCTAAGTTGCATACTTGCATATTAAACTTCAATTCATAACAGAACGTACAAGAGACCAGTATGCGCCACACAGGGGCTCAACTTTCACACACACATCTTCTGAATCCCACAAGCGGTTACTCTGTGAGCACAAACAATAGCGTAAGGGTTTGATCTCTCTCAAGATTTCTTAGAGACTAGGTTAAGTTACAAGTTACAACTGAGCTCAAAAGCTATAGCAGAAACAGACCATACAGTATAATTAACAACATAAGCGTCTTGAAGTCAGATATGTGAGGGTAGGGTTGGGTGGGAAATATGACCGTACTCAGGAAGGAGAAGCTACGAATGACCTACATGGGAGATGGGGGAAAGGTCAGAGGGTAAATGGGGTCAGAGGGATAAGCATCAGGGTAGGGGGACACGTGACTTGTCTGCTCAGCCGTCGGAAAACTTGAAATCATTATTATTATCATTATTATTAGTATTAGTATTTAAATGCCCGGTAAATGAATGCTTAAAAAATTTTCTATCGTTTCTAACGAATTTGCTCAGTGTAAGAAAAAAACACACATGACGAGAACATAATAGCTTTTGATCACTGTACGCCAGGTACTGTAAGAATGCAGTGATAGTTCTTACGCCATTGGGACAGAATATACGTTTGATTAAGTGTGGACATACTTCCTAATGACTACACTTGTAAACTTATTGCGCCTTCTTTTGAATAATTGATTTATTTTACGTCGAGTGACATACAAAAACATACAATGACAGCCTATTTCGGCTGAATTGCAGTAAATTTTATAATTAAATCGAAAAGCAATAGAAGTACATAATTCAAAACATTATAAAACATAACAATAATTACTTTTAGAATAACTGTGTATACATTCAGAAGTTTATTTGTATTATACCTCTAGCACTTTGAACTGCTGAACAAGTCGACAAAGTAAATAAAGTAGTGTAGTCTCCCTGTACCTAGCAGTTCTACAGTGGAATTGTGTTATATGGTGTTAATGAAGAAGGATCTTACCTGTATTAGCTATGGAGATTTTCCCTGCACCGTTGGTCAGTGCGTCATGCAGACCAAATGTGTCACACACAGACCGAGAGGGTCAGTCTGCGTTCTCCTCTGTTGTGGACAACAAAGACAAAATTACCTGTTGAAGTAATGACAACACGGGGCCTATTTGTCGACACGGACAAGCATCCAATAGGCTTAACGTCTATTGTGCCCGTACCACGGCGTACCTGTGTAGATATCATTCGTCTACTTGACTGATCTGTGTCACACAAACCAAAGACAATACCACATGTTGAAGTAATAGCATCAGGGGCCTATTTGTCCATATGGACAAACATCCAATAGGGGACCTGGCATCCTTTTGTCAGGTACGTTTTACATAACCTTCGTCTACTTGACTGATCTGTGTCACGCAAACCAAAGACCAAACCACATGTTGAAGTAATAGCATTAGGGGCCTATTTGTCCATATGGACAAACATCCAATAGGGAACCTGACATCTTTTTGTCAGGTACGTTTTACATAACCTTCGTCTACTTGACTGATCTGTGTCACACAAACCAAAGACCAAACCACATATTGAAGTAGGGACGATACGAGGCCTATTTGCCCATACGGTCAAGCATCCAATAGGGGACCTAGCATCCGTACGTGTTAAGAGAACCTTCGTCTGCTTGAATGATTTGTGTCATACAAACAAAGGAAAAGATTCCCTCACTCTATCCAACTGCGATATTTCCTTTCTTCTTCTGCGCCGACTCCAGTTGAGCGGTTCAGTTCTTTATCAGAAATAAAGTCTGGACAGTAGTCTAGGATCTACCAAGGCCTTCCACCGTTTAAGCAAATACGCCCAGGCAGCGAATGCTGATGTTGTTGACTTCACTTCAAATGTTATGTAACACATGATTATTACGTAAACGCTAAATAGCCTTGTAACAAGGTTATGGCAACCGACAAGGGCTATTGGAGCTAACGACATATAGTTTCATCATACGCGCCGATGTGTGATGGTATGTCCAATAACGAATGATTCAATAGCCAACCTAAAAGAAGAACTAATTGGAATATCATCCTTGATACCTCGAAGCCTTCATTAAATTTACCCATGTGTAGCGTCTTTATCTAGTGTACAAAATGATACGTTGAATTTCATAATTTCCCTCTACACACATCTACTTGATATAATGTTTGCTAACTATTAAAGTAATGAGTTATGAAATATTTTCTGTGTGTAAGACGAAATGAGAAACATTCGAAAAAGCGGGTTTAGTAATGCAATTCAGTAGGGTCATTATTGCATGTTGACTAAGAAATTATTGTATTTTTGTCCTTATATCTATAACCATATTGAAAATAGATAGACGGAGTTGCAACCTAAGAGTTAAGTGATAGAAGGATTTATTAACACAGCACAGCAGCAAACGTTTCAAAGGAAAACAACACAAATCACAGCAACAAAACAGTCATGTTTGAGAAAAATTCAGTTAGTGTGAATATCCTTCCAAATGAAGATTTCATTTAGGTGAAACTAAATTCCTTTTGGTGAATCATTACAAAATCTTTTCAATGTAACACATAGGGTCAGCAATATGACAGGTTATCACAAACCATTTATTTCAGCCTACAAAACTTTCTGGTCGAAAGCCCTACGTTTCATTAAGCATACAAGGTTTCACAGCACGAAGATAGTCGTGACGAAGCTGATGACGTCATCATCTCTCACAGCACGAAGATGGTCGTGACGAAGCTGATGACGTCCTTGATGAGGTTGAAGAGAAGAGCCAGTGTCAGACTCTGTCCCCAAACTGCCGGGGCGACAACTTCTGTGGTAGTCTGGCACTGGACGGGCTCTGATGTCATGGGGCCTTGAGAGCCTAAACAAATAAATTAAGTATACAAGGTCTTAGATAACAAAAACTGTGCATTTTTTTTTCAAATATTATGTTACATCTTCTGATCATATACAAATCATCACGATTAGCAATAGTTGTCTCGAATCTGAACCCTTGCCCTGCTGGTATTTTATTTTATCCAGATACATCTCCTGGCTGATTGCGGAATGATTGCTTATACTGTTAGATTTATTAGATTAGATTAGTTGTTAGATTTTAGCAATAGTACACATTTCAAATCGCATGTATGTAAGATTGTTATACATTATACAATGAAGTTATCCTCATCATAGACATTTGGCCTCATTTGCTCTGCTGTCATGGTACTGTGATTTCGTTGAGCTTCGATACTGTATGACGGGTATATTTTGTACGGTACCCTAGATATGTAAACCAGTATCTATACGGGTGCAGCAAGCCAGTGATTTTATTTTACATTGCTTCTGAATTTCTCACCTGTTTTGTTGACGAGAGACGGGATGTAGACATCCCACATGGCACACTCAGTAGTCTTCCATCCGTTCATCATCTTAGGGTCCCTCCCATCGAGAAGCAAGTAGGCTCTGTCAGTCTCGGTGAAAGGGTTCCACGCTGGCTCGTTGTTGTTGTCGTTTGGGTCGCTAAAAGACGACGTACATTCAATTATATTGACAGTTCATGAACACAAGTTTTGACAAATGATGCTATGCTTGCAAAAACGGCAACCGTGTCTAAATGAAGGGTTTATTAGTGCCATCTGCAAGAGCGACTTTCAGACCACTACCAGATAAAAATAAGTCGAGCTTGATAATTCTCTCACAAGCAACTAGACTTTACAACAACTAAGTTTTCCTAGTAAGACAGTTAAGAACGTTAAGAACTTTTGGATAGAAATAATTGAATTGATTCTTACCCTGTTTTGGCAAAGTTTCCCCAGTGTCTCATCATCCTACGAGATACCTCGGCATCTTCCGTGCTGTAGCCATAGGCCGGGACCACGGGCAGCCCCAACCAGAACTGGATCTCCTCACCGTGGCTTGCTACAACCCAGTCGGGAAAAGTTGACGTAGACGGGCGATAACCGAATTCGTACATGTACACGTTGGTGCCGTAACGGGCATGGGCGAGTGCCGTGGTAACAGCGGGGCAAACGAAGGAATAATCTCCGCTCGCAGCATCCAGGATGTCCCGATACCTGGTGTCAGCGTCAGGGTGAAGCCAGTTGGTGTACTGGAACACGATTGCCTCCACTGCCAACTCATTGACCTCTGCTGGAATCGCTGAGTTCAGTGCCTGCATAAATTGTTCCCCATCGATGGAACCCAGGGTTTCAGCACTGTAGCCGAAAAGGCCAAGGAGAAAAACGCCTTCATTTGTGTTGGCCCCTATCAGAATGTCAGCTCTTTTGAACATGCCGTCTTCTAGCGCTTTTGCTGGGTTTGCTGGTATAAAGACATCGTCCGCGACTGGGTATAATTCAGTTGCTGATGTTGCGAACTGTTGGGCATCTTTAGACCGTAGACACGTCAGTAGTGCAGCTGTACCTTGATCAGTTGGGCAGCCGAGACTTTCGGAAAACGCCATGGCCTTGTCGTTAGCGCCGGACATGGTATCGAGTGTGCCCGGCAGCAAGGCGGTTCCACTCTCCAGAATGGCCCGACTGAAGACGTTTCTGCTTTCCGGTGACAGTAGATGATGACCTACACTCACCGCACCCGCACTTTCCCCGAAAATGGTCACCTTGGACGAATCGCCCCCGAAAGATGGGATGTTGTCCTGTACCCACTGGAGGGCCAGTAACTGGTCCGTCAGACCCATGTTTCCGGGCGCGTCATCAGTTCCTGTGCACAGGAACCCCAGCACGTTGAGACGATAGTTAACGGTCACCACGATCACTCCTTCCGTGGCAGCAAGAATCCCGCCATAGTAAATGGCACCAGCCCCGCTGAAAAGAAATTCCAATAATTCCTTTCATCATAATGTGGAATAGCACATGCTGCAACGATGAGAACGGTAGTCAGAGGCAGTAAATTATATTTGACAAAACTCTCCATAAAGTTGGCCAATCTTGCTAGAGCTGCGTAATATCTAATGGTAACTAATATGAAACTCTAGGTTGGCTTACTGTTTGCTTCGCCAGTTGCTTTAAACGCAAATAAAGCTAGCAACCGTGCTGTAAAACCATTATACCCTTTCCTGATTTCCCTTTGCAAGGTTTGCAATGTTTGCTGGCGGCAGCCATCTTGTTTGTTTACAAACTGTCAACTGGCATGGACAAACTACTCCCAGTTTAATGTCTACTTCCACCACATTTGCCTTTTGTACCAACTTTCTGATGTTTCTGGAATAGTGGAATACTAATAAGCACACTTTTTCTATAACAATATCAAAACGAAAACAGCTCATGCCCGGGCAGCCAAGAAAATGCGTGTCAAATGCCTGGAATCAGTTAACTGCACACAAGCTATTACTATAAGGCTCGCTCCATGAGAGCGTAGAGCCGTAGACAAAATGCCACAAACGCACCTTATGAATGCACCTCCGTGAATCCAGACCATGACAGCTGCTCCGGTAGATACAGCGGTTGGCCGGTAGATGTTTAGGTACAGACAGTCCTCACTGGTCGGATTGTTTGGGGGTGGTCCCACGGGATCGTCGGTTGCTTGAATGCACGCATTCGGATTTCTGTAGCGGTGAGGAAAATGCGTTGAACATATCTTGTTATCTATAGCTTCTTTACACTGTAAAATCACAATGACTCGTTTTTCTATGTGTGAAAACTGCCTCTATAATTTACTTTCATGTGTATGAATTGATAGATATTCAGCAAAAGATAAATATTAACTGACCTTGTTTCTAGGACAATTACTACTACTCTAGTCGGCAGCTTGAGGGGTGGGGACTAGACTTTGTCTATATTTAAGGTTCGGTCTGAATTGACTTGTACTTGAACGAAAAATTTCCAACTAAGTACCATCGAGATCTTGGCACATAATAACTCACTCCATGTTTTGTACAGATTTAAATCAAAACAACGTGGCTTTACCTAAGTAAATTTTAAGTACTGATTCAGTATTAGAATGGCATGTAGGAAAATCCTATTACACAACCAGTTTGTACTTCCTGTTTGTACTCCTCTTTGCTTATGTTTCTACGTCTCTCAGGCACCTTCCTCAAAGCTTCTTCTTAGAGATTAAAATAACATGTAGCATCTACTACTACATAAGTTTTATAACAGGTATTCATCTGAAGGAATGCCCCTTACGTTGTAGCATTGTAGACTCCGTCCCACGGCGGCAGGTGTTCAGCTCGCCGAAAACGCCGGTTGCCGACTGGAGGGTGTGCGAAGGGGATCCCGAGGAAGGCGTGAACTGTCGTCCCGAACACGTCCTGCTCCAGCCCGACAAGTCTTCCCGCAGGAGCCGTCACTTCAGCCGCTGCCTGGACTGGAGCTGGACTCAACATGGCGGCGCAGAGGGCCGCTAGGATGTACACTGCCATACCCAATGGCATCTTTTCTCTAGCTCTGTGCAGTCTCACAAAAGTCAATTCTGAAAGAAAAGTGTAGCCCCAAAATTAGAAAATAAGTGCATTGTTAATGAATACAAATGAATTGAGACTACGGTGCTGGCACGTACTTTTTACTAGTTTTCTTCACTGACATACTCCACTGAGTAATTGTTTTTGGTGATGTCTGTGTGTTCGAACCTTAGGGCTTGAAATGTTTGACGGAAGTTTGAGGTCGTCGACCCCTTATGTCACTGAGCACTGTGGGTCTATATGGTGATGTGTCAATCAGCGATGACATCATCGTGACTAACTGAGATAAACAAGCCTTAGTTCTTACTTTTTGTATTGTAAAGGCGACTTGTTTGAATGATAAATGGGCTGTTGGCTATCTGAAAAGCACTGGGTGTGGTGACTTCACGCCCCTGCCAAAGTAAATAATGTCAGTGGCTCTTCTATTTATCCTACTTTGAAACACTGTTGGTGATAACCTAGCTTCTTGCAGAAACCTGGACATATGGAAATAGTATGGAATTTTTATGCAGCCAAAATGTATACCTGTTCTCGAAATCTGCAATAAATCAAGAAGTAAGCTAATACGTCAATACATACATCTGTCTGCTGTGTTGAAATATTTGTTTAGTCCTTATACAATTATATCCAATTGTCAACGAGTCAAAGATACATTTTCTAGACTCTGCAAAACACGTTAGGAGGACTAAAACATAATGATTGAGACAAACTGGACTCATTGGAACTGAGGGCAAACTGGCCCATTACGTCATATAGCACAAGCAGGGGTTACGAAGGCTACTCACAAAATTCCCTACACCATTTAGACCGGAAAGGATTGATCCACTTACACATGGGAGGACCCCTACTCATTCTAATAAACAGGCAAATGAGAGTCAATTGATACTAATTTGTTCTATCAAAGATACCTCCCTGGACTAGACTATCAGACAGATCTGCTGCACATGTAACGTAACACACATTTTTAAAACGTAACTGTCAAATGTATATTGTAGCGCAGACAATATGTATGTGCAGTGGTAGCAGTAAAGCCAATAGGATAACACATGCACACATGAACGTTATAGCTCAAAGCTGCTACTTAAACCTCACTACTAATATACAAGGAAGACATATATACACTGTAGGGAATGAAGTCACTGAAGACAATGAAGGAGCATCTTACCTGTAGACCTTTTCTCTGCTGTGTGGAGTTCGCGTCAACTATGCTGGCTCTTTGATCGCGCCAGTGGCACTTACTGACCCGAAGAAGATCGGGTTACGTCACGTGTTTGTTGTGGAGACCAAAGAAAATCACCTGTAGGACGAATGACATCATGTGACAACCTGTACCTCTCGTGAGTTTGCATCCTGTGATTAGTCATTGTTGATCCTGAAGAAGGTGACAGTGGTCGTTGAAAATTTGATCGATGTGTACTAGTATTACCTTAGTTTTGGAAGAAAGTCTAGCATTGTATTAAAATATTGTACACATGTGTCCTTGTGGTCTAGCTTTCAATTGGAAACTGAGACCCCTGTGTTCGTCTGCTTGAACGATATTTTTGTGTGAAGTTGACCTATTGCTTTAAATTACACCTTGTCTGAATATCCTATTTTAAATAAGCTTTAGTCGATATTTTGAAAATAATTGTAATAGACTATACCAAGACCAGTAGACTCAGCGTAGTATGAAAATCATGAACATCATCATCTCACCTCCTCTGTCTTAAAAGGAGAGATTCTACAATTTATAAGTTGTAAAAGTAAAATAAAGGACACTGCTAAATTATCATGTTGATTTATGGTTCAAACGCAAAGGAACTCAAACGTAAGACTGCAATTTGTTCCGTTAGCATCTTCATCCACGTTTGTAGTAACAAAGGTCAGGTCACCCTATGCTTCTTTTCAGCTGTCCCACTAATTGATGATTGATGAGGAAATGACATGACCCGCAATAAGAATTGTCAGTAGTGTACTACTGCACCCTCCCCCCTATGTTACCAGCAAGCTATACAATATTGACACGTGCTGTCAAAACTTACAGGCAAAGACAAAGAGAGATGAAGTGCTTTTAGAAAGTAAGTGACTGTCTATATATTTGGCAAACTTTGTCTACTGTTTGGCTTCCTTTGTGAAAGTGTTTCTCTTGCAAAAACATGGGGTTTTAATTGGGCTTCTTGACGCGTCCGAGCGAACGAAAATGTCCAGTGAGTTTGTTGAATGTATTCCCTGTGAAAGGTTTCCATTAATTTTAAGGAACCGTTTAGATAGGCTTCTAGGCAAGCGCTTGACTCGAACAAGCTGATCGACACTGTAGAAGGACGGCAATCTAAGGGCCTACGCCTACCCAAAGTTTCAGGTAATTCGTTTTTTTTAGTAATTCAGACACTTTACATGATCTTCGTATCAACTACGTGTGATACTGTAGCAACCTTAGGTACGCATTCTTTAGGTCATGGTTTTGACATGCGTTTTTTTTATGCCAAATGTATGGAATCACTGACTTTGGTGATTCTCCACAAAATCACCCGGACTCCACGAAGACTAGTGACATAGCAGTCACTAATGGAGATCTGTATAACCAAACCAAACCAAACCAAGGAAATGAATATAACCAACAAGGGGTTGGTTATATTCATTTCTAAACGTTATTCAAGGTAAAATAGATAGTACGCATTTAGGCGTCAAGCCCGATGAATCTATTTTTTCATTCTTTATGTCTTTCCGACAATACTATAGGTGTCACTGTTACATTTCTATTCTTTACACCTCTATATGCCAAATTCATTTGTACGTACTTTCTGAAGCCTAAAATGTTCTGCCCTTGTAAAATTAAGATACAGAGACCTTTGATGTTTTTATAGCTTCTCAGTAGAATCAGTATTGTTACGATTGACGTTCTTGCGTATGTGCCGATAGGTATGAAGTCGTTCATCCTAGCGGCCCTCTGCGCCGCCATGTTGAGCCCAGCTCCAGTCCAGGCAGCGTCTGAAGTGACGGCTCCTGCGGGAAGACTTGTCGGGCTGGAGCAGGACGTGCTCGGGACGACAGTTCACGCCTTCCTCGGGATCCCCTTCGCGCACCCTCCAGTCGGCAACCGGCGTTTTCGGCGAGCTGAACGCCTACCGTCGTGGGACGGGGTCTACAATGCCACATCGTAAGGTCCCTTCCCTCTTCACTTGACGTATCACCAGCAACATTGTGTGTTGTCAGTCAGCATTTTGACTGTGGGCTTCACACAACTTTTGAGTTACTTGCTTTGTTCCGGTGGTGTCTTTCCATACGATTACTTGAGAAGGCCTGGAGGAGAAATCAAAATGATTAGATGATGAATATTTACGTTTATCGATTACTTGTTTACTACATCTATAAACAATTTTGAATGTAGTAAAATCTTTTGTAAAGACGAACAAAATTTATGATCATCACAATTATTAATTGTGGCTTTTCCTGTTTGTACTTAATAGAGTACCATACCAGTTTGTAGATTTCTACATATTCTGTGCACATGTGAAACATACTTTATGGTCTTCCAGCGGATACATCAGTTTGAGTTACTGCTTTTGGGCGTACATTCAACGTTTTAATGTTCGTTTCCATCACCACCAGGTATCCAAACACGTGCATTCAGACATCAAACCTTATCCCGGTGGGAGGGGAGATCACCCCGCAGAGTGAGGACTGTCTGTACCTGAACGTGTGGCAGCCGAACCCTGTCCCTACTGGTGCCGCCGTCATGGTCTGGATTCACCCGGGGAGTTTCAGGATGTAAGTTGAGAAGACGATGCAACCGTCAATTAAGTTGGTATATCACTTCAGTTGCGTCAAGCTTGCGTAACTGCGGGGCTCTTTCACTGCGTCAAAGTTTTGTTATTTTTTCCGATTTTTAAAACAAAATTTAGATATTGCGTAATGCGTAAAAGTATGACGACAAAGTAAACAGAAAATAAGAAAATTCGATATCTCTGAAATTCGTTGTTTTGAACCCCGCAGTGACGCAAACGTGACGCAAGTAAAGTGAGATACCAACTTAGGATTTTTTTCACTTACCCTACGTTGTATATCCTTCGCAAGGCCCGACCTGGCTGTTTGCGGAAGCTTAAATTCAAGTTTATGCTTGTAAACATGCAAAAATCATGCTGGTAAATTATTTTATGTCCTTTTTGCGTTCTGATATCTTTAATATCGCGTAGTTTTCTTTCCCCCAAACTGCCCGGTGAGGACTCTTTGTGGAAAAATTACGTAAACCTAATTAGTGGGAATCTCTTCTAAGATATCTGTGAAGATCGAAAAAAATATAGATATGCTTATGGTCTTTTAAGTAATCAATGATCTGTAATATTCCCTAATGGTCTTTCTATGACCCGTCTATGAGATTTCAGTATCTTAATGACCAATGGTTTCCGGAATTCCTGTGAAAATCGGACCCGAAGGATGTTATCAGATATAAGTAGGGGGCTCGACACACACAGGAACAGAAAGACACAAACACACATGATACTTTTCAAAATATGGCATTCATTATAACACTAATAATTTGTCCACGCTTTCTTTATCATTCGACTTGAGTAAAACTTGGCTTTTTTAACAGTCCTTTTTTACAGATGATCTATTCTCAATTTATCAAAATTATTTACAAAATTATGAATATTTTTTTTCATAGTGGCTCTTCCTCACTGTTCAACGGGATGTACCTGACTGCGGCAGAAGGAGTGATCGTGGTAACCGTGAACTACCGACTTGGCCCGCTGGGATTCCTGTGCACAGGAACTGATGACGCGCCCGGAAACATGGGTCTGACGGACCAGTTACTGGCCCTCCAGTGGGTACAGGACAACATCCCATCTTTCGGGGGAGATTCCTCTAAGGTAACCCTTTTCGGTCAGAGTGCGGGTGCGAGAGGTGTAGGTTTCCATCTACTGTCACCGGAAAGTAGAAACGCCTTCAGTCGGGCTATTCTGGAGAGTGGAACCGCCTTGCTGCCGGCTACGATCGAAACCGTGTCAGAAGCTAACAACAGGGCCTTGACGTTTTCCGAAAGTCTCGGATGTCCTACTGATCAAGGTACGGACGCACTACTGACATGTCTACGGTCTCAAGATGCCCAACAGTTCGCAACGTTTACCAACTTCAACCCCGTGGCGGGTACCGGCTTTATCCCCGCAAACCCCGCACAGGCGGTCGAAGATGGCATGTTCAAAAGAGGTGACATTCTGATCGGAACAAACAGAAATGAATTTGTCATTTTCTTGAGTTACTTTGGCATTCCTGCCTTCAGTGCCGGTGGTGGCTCCGGGCCTCCCGTCGATAGGGAACAATTTTTACAGGCTATGAACGCAGGCTTGGAAGGGTCTCTCATTGAAGGACTCAATGATTTGGCATTGGAGGCAATCGAGTTCCAGTATACCGACTGGCTTCACCCTGACGCTGACACCAGGTACCGGGACATCCTGGATGCAGCAAGGGCAGATTATGGATACGTTTGCCCCGCTGTCGCCACGGCCCGAGCCCATGCCCAATTCGGCGCCAACGTGTACATGTACCGGTTTGCCCATCGCGCTACCACGTCCTACTGGCCTGACTGGGTTGTAGCAACCCACGGTGATGAACTCCAGTTCGTGTTCGGGCTGCCCACCATACCAGCTGTCGGCTACAGCACGGAAGATGCCGAAGTATCCAGTAGGATGATGCGGTACTGGGCGAACTTTGCCAAAACAGGGTAAATATCTCAAATGTTGAATACAAACTGCTTAATAACCCAGAACAGCTATAAAATATTTTTTCTTGAAGTAAAACAAGCATAATACGAAGGTCTTGTTGATAGCTCTAACAACGGTGTTTTTAGATGTTGCCATTGCTGTTGTGTGCTATTCAGGGAAACTTCTACGTGTCATGAAAAGCACATAGAAACAGATAGTTAGATTGTGTCTTCGTACTTGACCTGCAATTGAAAGCTTGGGATTCATTGCCCTTTCAGCAACCCAAACAACAACAACAACGATGACGACCCTGTGTGGGCGCCGTTCACCGAGACAGACAGACCCTACATGCTGCTGGAAGGGAGCGGGACGAGGATGATGACCGGGTTGAAGACCACTAAATGTGCCCTGTGGGATATCTACGTGCCATCTCTCATGAACAAAACAGGTCAGTAAATAGAAGATAGAAGAAAGAAAGTATTGATATTTCTTCTGGATGAATATACTTATGGATCTTATGGATTTTTTTCTTCGCAAACGAAAAATTGCTCACTTGAAATAGTGTAATGCGCTTTGAATGTTGCCGTACTTAACTTCTTGTCGTAAGCCAGGGCTATGAACTATAGTTCATATTAGAATAATCTTTAGAATTATATTGTTTCAAGTTTTACAACTGAATGTCGTGTCGTCGAATTGCCGAGTGTCGATCTAGGCTAGCGGACAAGAGATCAAAAGGCTATGTGTTTGATTCTCGGATTTACTGGCTAGTAGAAGTTTGGTCCAAGGAAACGTCCTTTTTCTATCCAGGTGTACGCAGACAACTTTAGTTTTAGTTTAAAAAAGGTGGTTAGAGCAGGATGGGCTCCGCCTTCCAATAGCTAGACACAATGATTTATAACAGCCCACAGCCGCTACAGCCGCTAAGCATTTACCTTCAGTTACCTGCCTTAATTTTTCGTGATGTCATTTTCAGATGCACAAGGCCCTATGTCGTCAGAGCCCGTCCAGTGCCAGACTACCACAGAAGTTGTCGCCCCGGCAGTTTGGGGACAGAGTCTGACACTGGCTCTTCTCTTCAACCTCATCAGGGACGTCATCAGCTTCGTCACGACCTTCTTCGTGCTGTGAGAGATGATGACGTCACCAGCTTCGTCATGACCATCTTCGTGCTGTGAGAGATGATGACGTCACCAGCTTCGTCACGACCATCTTCGTGCTGTGAGAGATGATGACGTCATCAGCTTCGTCACGACCATCTTCGTGCTGTGAGAGATGATGACGTCATCAGCTTCGTCACGACCATCTTCGTGCTGTGAGAGATGATGACTAAATCCGGAGAGAATGAAAGGCTTTGACCAGAGTCAATGTTTTGTAGGCTGAACAAATAGTCGAAATATACTACTAGTAATAATGATCTTGTGTGTTATGAAATAGCGTTTTGAATGATTCATAAAAAGGGACCCAAATAAAACTGTGCTTCTATCTTCAATAGGAAGGCTATGCACATTGGAGTAACTTCTCTCAATATCTCTTTATTTAGCATGTACTTTTACTATTAACTGCTAGTCGCTGTGATATGTTTCAATTTTAGCTTTGACGTGTTTGCTCGATGATCAATTAATTCAAACTTAACCTACCACTGCGTCTATCTGTTCTCAAGATAGTTGTAGATACGAGTACTGACTGTTGTAGATTTTTAATGCTTTGTAGCCCCTTGACAAATGTTTATGAACATGATAAGCTGTCAAAGTAAGGCCATGTTGATTTGATTATATGGATGACATCCGCGCTCGCACCAATTTTCGGCCGTTTCCAAAAAAAAAAGAAGTTTTCGACCACACAACAAATTGTGCAAAGCAGCTGTAAAACGAGCACAAATATTCCCTAGATTGAAAAAAAAGTATCAGAAAACAGATAACTAATCATAGTCTAATACCATGGAATGCCAAAATAAATCTACAGTCAAAGAATAAGATGTGAAAGGACAGAAAGAAAAAAAATCTACTGTTGGTAGGGGGAGGAACCAGTACAGAAAATTCAGGTCCCGTTCAGGTCCAGAGAATCATTTCAGGTCCGGATATGTCTGTGGAAACTTGAGAACTGGCAATACTCAAAACAATGGTAATTGGTCAGTTTTGCTACAAAGGAATCTGTTTGGTTGATTATTGGACTCCCACTGGCATTCAAAAATCCCATTTCCATATAATAAGGTAAAAACTTCGTACAATTGACTATAAACTCTACTTGACTTCCTCTTGTTGGCCCCTGGTAAGACCCCAAATGCCTGCCGACATAGTGTGTCCATTTTGTAATTGGCGAAACCTGTTCCTCTGATTTTTTTCCAGGTCTGTTTTTTTCGGATTGGTCCAAGAAGAAAAAAATGTCTTGCACCTGTATAATGTACTGGTCCCTACACCTAACTGTTGGTATACCATACTATGTGTGTTTAGTCCTATGTTCAACCTTCCTGGCCACTTTGATTTCATACTGGAGGCAACTTTTTTTTTTGCTAAACTCGCTCGCATCAGTTTTGGAGTTCCCAGAAGATGTCATCCATATAATCAAATCAACATGGCCTAATGTTATATAATAATTGATTGAATAAATTCATTCATCCATTTTTTTTCTGTTTAACCATTGCACCGGAAAACTGCCCATTTGAATTGACGTGTCTCCAATATAACCGTACCTTAAATTGTATACATATTGAGATATTAAGCTGCTGTGATTTTTTAAGCTTTAAAAATACAATTTTGTGGAACGAAATCACATGGTGCATACCTAGAGGATAACTAAGTAAAATGTGGAAATGCTCTACTAGCCTTGCATTCTTTATTACGTTGTTACATTGCATAGAAACGTTCCCGATAATCAGATGAATAGACTAAATACTGTTTTTGTATCTGTTTGCCGTGCTCTGTTTGTCTGTAACAGTTCGCGCGTATTTGCCGTGAAAGCAATATGTTAATCCTTAACTCTGCTGTGTACACATGTGTGCCTGACCTAGATATATCGAAGATGCTTTAAGCCCTAAGTTACTCTCCCCCTCCCCACAAACAAGTTTATTAGGTGTGTCCAGATGTCTTACCTAACACCCTAATGAACCAATAGAACTGCTTGAGAACATTTCACAGTATATTACTACTTTTATTGCCATTATTTCTATCTATACTACTATCACTGCGCATGCTACTACCACCACCACTACTACCACTACTACTACTACGAACAATCACCACCACTACTACTACTACCACTGCCACTGCTATTACAACGTCTATTTGTAACACTGCTACAGCTACAGCTACAAAAAAGCAACAAGTATAACTAAAAATTCTACTACTACTACTACTAGCATACCAGAGGAGCCCCTTGCTACTGTTGGCGATAACGCTTTAAGATAACATCTCCCACAATTCCTTATTGCGTGTACCGAGTTGTGAGTTAAGCAAGATGGCGGAGAAGACAGGAGAAGCTGTGGGTCTTGGCAGGCTTACCGGCAGGTTAGCTGTAGTTACAGGTGAGTCTCAGAGTTGATAAGTCTAAGACCTCGTTCACACTCAAAAAAATGAAGCGGCTTCAACGTCGAAGCCGCTTCAACGTGCAAGCCGCTTCAAAAAAATTACGTTCACACTCATTACAGACAATCCGATTAATCGCACACAATCCAAGCTGATTGTGATTCCGTACCTGGACTTCAGGTACTTTTTGTACAACATTGTTTGTAGGTTTTCTCAAACCCATTCTTAATAGTCTTATATCATGATCCAGAGAGAGATCTGTTCAAAGATATGCTTGTTTTTTGTGATTTTTTTAGCTTGCTGTGGTTCCTCTCTCTTCGTGTGATAAAAAAAAAGCTTTGTTTGCTTCCCATTCCACTTGCCTTGACCCTACAGCGTTTGTTTCTTTCTATCCAGACATTATCATTGGGCACAAAAATTAGTAATGTGAGCAAACCTGTCAATGTGGCGTGTGTTCCTGCTCCCGCCGATACATGGATATATAACCTCCAACAGGGGGCAAATCGGAAATTTACATAGAATCTAGCCACATTGCGTTCACACTCGCGATTTCAGCCAAGCGGCTTGTTCACAAGTGTCTCAAACTACCTCCCAGGGATGGATTGCAAACGAGCCGGATCGGTGAAAATCCAAGCCGCTTGGAGCGTTCACACTCAAGAAAACGATCCGGATCAAGCGGCTTCGACGTTGAAGCCGCTTCATTTTTTTTAGTGTGAACGGGGTCTATGAAAGTGGCTTCTTCAAATTCTGTCTCGGAATTACAGGCTTGAATTCCATAACGGAAATTTGTTGTTTGTAAAAAAAAACATGTCAATAACGATTGGTATCTAGAACTGAATGACTGTGCAACATGTTATTTTACTTACTGTGCAACATGTTATTTTACTCACTGTGCAACATGTTATTTTACTTACTGTGCAACATGTTATTTTACTTACCTTCGTTCTTGGAACCGTAAAAACACAGAGGAAATGCGGGTACTGTTTTTCTATCTGAAATATAATGATATGTTTATTGCAAGTTCTTGCCCGAGGGCTAATTGCAGGTACAAACAACATGTAAAATAAGGAAAATACAAAGGTGCTAGGAACTACATTCTATGACTATGTGCTATGCTAGTGTACATTATACTGGTTTTGTTGGGTCCTCCCTTTCCCACCGCAAAGCAAAGTTTGGAGAACGTTAGTGCAAAGAATGAAGAACTATAGGGAAAAGGTATTAAAGTTGCAACTGTATCAGAGTTCAAGTTCGAAACTCTGGAATTTGTAACCATGCAAAGGATTTTGCTTCTATGTTTTTCATAGGTGGCAGCGGTGGACTAGGAGGTGCAGTTTGTCAGCTATTCGCTAGGGAGGGCGCCTCGGTTGTCGCGGTAGACATCAACGAGGACAAAGGTCAAGAGATAGTGGCGGCTTTACCGAACATGGGATCACAACAACACCGCTTCTACAGAACTGACGTGTCGTCCTCCACATCTGTCAATCAAATGGTAATCGTTACATATTATGTATATTTGAGAAGATAAATGCTACGGCCTTACGGAATAATGATATTTATACTTCCAAAAATACTTTTATTAGGTTGGTAGAATACAGGATATAGGATAATTCTTTTTGAACAACCACAGGGTACTTACATTGCTTATGTTTACGTTTCGATGTCTCTGATACACCTTCGTCAGAGCTTCTTACTGGTGTTCTGCTTCTCAAATACTTTCTTCCCTTCAAAAATTAAAGAGAAAAAGCTCTTTCTCTAAGACTTAACATGCAAAGAATTTCCTTGAATTTTCTTTACCTCAGGAAATCTTTCTCTTCATATGAAAAGAAGGAAATAGAAAAAGCATTTTTGGAAGTATAATAGCCAGCCGAGTCAGTATGGTAGCGACTATCACATTGCAATGGAATTCATCAACAGTATTCTTCGTTAACACTTTGCATTACTAGTGCCTTATAACTGCACTCACACTGCACTTGCGTCAAGATTGCGTCACTACGGGGTTCGTTCACTGCGTCACTGTTTTGTTATTTTAGATATTGCGTAATACGTACTAGACTAGTATGACCTAGAAGACGACAAAATACCCAAAAAGTAACAAAATTTATCTCTGAATTTCTCTGAATATCTTTCGAACCCCGCAGTGACGCAAGCGTGCAAGTGCAGTAAGAGGCCATTATCCACGAAAGCTCCGTATTATCCCCTCTAGGTCGCTTCTTTGCGTGCAGACTACCAGAGTGCTCCGTCCGTGGTTGTGACATGTGCAGGAGTGGCCATACCGTCCTACTTTCTGGACATGGACGAGGCAACTTACGACAAGGTGACTAACATCAACCAAAAGGTAAGGAACACTGTGTTTTGTATGCGTTTTTTTTTCAAAAGCCACTGCGTCATGACTATTCGTTATGAGCATAAGTCAGTATATAATATAATAATCTTTATTGCATGTCCATGCCCGTAGGCTAGATGCACAAATGACCACAAGTGGGCTAATGTTCTTTGGTTTCAGCTAGACTAATGAAATATGATCTAAAGTATCATGTGTCTCCATAGGACAGATCACAATACTATCGCTAGTAATTAATGAAGTAACTAAAGCCGACAAGACACAAACCTCTGTGAACGAATTATGATGTTAACGTTGTAGGCTATTTTAAAGTGTTTGATATCCTTTTTGACTACTGACCTGCCGAATTTTATAAAATCCATCTAAAGAATCACGACTTATTGCAGCGAATACACATGTCAAACTACATACTAATAATGTAGCAGAGAGATGGTGAGTAATAGATACGAACGTACGGACATAACCAACCACAATACCCCTTCAGGAGGTGAATCTCCATTCCCGAAGCATTAAAGGAAGAAATAATAAGAGTTTTAACATTACTAACATTATTCAACTCGTTTAATTATAATATCCATCACAAAAATTGGACTCACCAAAATTTTTGACTGGACGGCACCAGTCTTTGTCAAGGAATGAAAAATCCACTGCTGTCGTGACGTCACGTTATGCATATAGAACACGTACGTGGCTCAGTAAGCAGCGGATCATAGGTTGCAGGAAATCTATGGCACCAACCATGAAAGACAAAGACTGGTGCTGTTCAGTCGAAAATTTGGGTGAGTCCAAGTTTTGTATTGGACTAAGTTAAACTAAAACTAATCACTAAGATTGACTGTACCTTTGTTGTAGCTCTGAAATGGTTTTACATTTACAGGGGACGTTCCTTGTAGTACAGGCCATGACGAGGCTGATGGTAGAAGACAAGGTGAAGAACGGTTCTATTGTCACCATGGGGAGCATCTGTGGAAGGGTAGGCATTTAATGTGTCTAATTGCGTACTATATTGTTTTCTTTCTTTTCTCTTCTATTTCTTTACTTTTCTTTGTTTTGCATTATTTCTGTAGGCATCAACATTTAAACATTTGCCAAATGCGTTAGATACCGTAGGATTTCGTACGGAAGCGGTACTTACCACTTAAGGATCCAAAATAAAATTGCCCAGATTTTTGCACGTAGACAGCACGCAGTTGCACGTACGGAGGGTTGTGCCCATAGCTTTATCAAAGCCATGTGGTGAATATAAGCAACGAAGTGTGTCGTTTCTACAGGTGGGCCAACATGAGTTTACACACTATTCTGGCACGAAAGGAGCCGTGGTCTCCATGACTAAAGGCATAGCCAAGGAACTTGCCCAGTAGGTTTCTATTTTGTCATTTTCTTTAAATCTACAAAATTAAAAGAAACATGCTAGTACATGTATTAGAAATACCATAATTGCCACACTGTATGAAGTGTGCGAAACATGATATGCAAGATAAATGCCAAATATGTGATGCAAAATAAATATCCCAAGCATCGTATTAGGTTCTTTATATATTCCGAATGTTTCTGTCATCATTTTCTGTAGTTGTATCAACTATCGATGAAAATGCAAATGGACTGACAAAAGCTTTGTACTTCTGCTGCATCAGTGGCATTTAATTAACGTACGGTCATATTACACATATTGATAGAAAAGACTAACCAAATTCAATTTTCACAGGTAGTTTATCAATGTGTAAAAATAATCATTGTTTTTACAAAATGTTGAGCATTTTTTATGTGACATTCCATTTTTTATGTGACTAAATACGTGGTGATAAGAATAAATTTGCTTAGCTTTTATGGAAGCCAGTCTATATCTAGGCATTAAAACATACTGAAATACAATCCTGAATTTTTCCTTCATTTAATATGTCCCCTTAAGCCATATATGTATTAAACACAGGTATGGCATCCGTTGCAATGTGGTGGTTCCTACAATCATTGATACCAACATCGTGGATAAGTCGTACGATCAGGAAAGGCTTGAGTATGTGAGTAAAAAAATGTCAAAATAAGTACATTAATCTAGTGAAATTCAAGTGGTTAATAACAAGTAAGAATAGACTTATGTTCAATGAATCTCTAGCACAAGTATCTATCCATCTATTTGGTTTCATTTTATAACGTACCTACGTGACATTTGTGCTTTTGTTCAACTTTTTACGAGGAGTTCACAGTATGGAAAGGCATAGACACCGTTACTCTATTAGTAGCAACGGTAACGTCCTAACCTATTGGCTGAAGTAACAAGGGATTTTACTTGGTAACATTTTACTTTGGGTAATTGACATCGTTTCGTATTCGATGTGCAAATTCGTATTTGTTGCACTGAATATTGTCCGCGTTTTCATGACTGTCTCGTTTCTGTATATACTACCTGGGACTTCTTGAAAAATAAATTTTGATCAGTTATGAAGAAGCTACTAAGTCGTCTTGAACTAACTAAATAAATAAATAATTTGAAATTCATGAGTATATGACAGACACGTTTTCACAACAACCCCTAATGTCTAACAAGACTAGTTTGCCTAGTTTGAATTGACTAGTGTGTAGAGCTCTGATTTTAGACACAAATGAATGAGAAAAGTAATGAGTTATGAAGAGTTAGAAACACAATCATGTGATTATGTTTTGTATTTGACATTTTGTATATGATAATGTGCAAGAATAATTCCTTATTCAATTTCCTTCAGGTTCAGGAGAAGACCTTCTTGAAACGGGCTGGTAAACCGTCTGGTGAGTGATGAAGTTTTGCTATAATTCATATGATAATATTACCATTTGCTATACTAATATGTTGATGTGAATAGAGATCAATGCAACGGCTGGTGAACATACAAAGTTGAAAAATAGTGTGAAATACATCTACATACCTTTTCTTAAATGAATGAATGAATTTATTGCTCAACAATCGTACAGGGTACAATGTATGGTAACCAATAACAACTAATAGCTATACAGACAATAGTACTAAGAGTACAATAATACATACAAAACAACAACAAAACATTATCGACAACAGTGCAGTTATATGATTATGCATAAATAAGTATGTTTAGATCACAAAACTCCTAAATAGGATAATGTGTGCAGAACACTAACACTTATTGGTTATAGGAGTTTTGCTTTCCGTATTAAAAAAGTATATACTTAATTGAATATTTTTTCTGTTTCATATTTCAGAAGTGGCCAACCTGTGTCTGTTCCTAGCAACGGAAGAAAGCAGCTACATGACCGGGCAGGTCGTGGAAATTACAGGTAAGTACTAGTCCAGGGTCTGGTAAATAGGGCAGATAATTAACTATTGTAAAGCCATTTCTTGTGTTTGAATAGAATTTTGCTATAATATATTCTTGTTATTTTACCTTGATTCAAATAAAAATAGTGTTGATGTTTTTTTTACTAAATCGTGATATAACAAACCTTTACCGACTTATACGTTATAAATCCTATAAAACATGATTTTGTATCAATAAAAGTCCTAGATCGTGTGATAAATAAAATGACATCATTTTGAAAACATGAGATGTTATATCAGGGTACTGGCGCACTGCTATTATCAATCACCTTTTGTTAACACGATTTCCTTATCCACAAAATTATTATAACATTATGTTATAATATTATATTCTGGATAACGGAACTGATATTAAGTAACTCGGGGATAAGCGACACGTAACCATGGCGCATGCCTACAATGTAAATTGTCATGGTTATCATTTGGTTTACTTACTAATAGCTGCATTAACCAGAATTCTCAATTTTCTCAGCATACCAAAGGATCTGTAATATACGAAGTAATTTTCATTCTTATTTTCTTTAATCAGGTGGACAGTAGGATCCCAGTGGAACGAAGATGGCCCATTCTTCCTGCGAATCGAACGTCACGTGCCGACACGATGATTTTATTACAAACAATAAAGACTACATTGGTGTCACACAAAAGGGGATAACTGTACTCATATTTTACTGCAACTAGGTAAAAAGACGCTTGCATAAACGAGAGTAAGTTTAAATTACGATAAAAAATGTTAATATGATGTACTATATATGATAAATGAAGGAAACGTATACACATATTTCTTCCACAAAACCGAGACATCTTATTATTCCCAATAGATATAACCCAGATGATGACTTTTTTCCTTTGCACTTTTTTCTTTTTCATTTGTATGGTAGATTGTCTGTATAGTAGACTTACGTAAAGTCAGAATAAATAATGTAAAAGATTTCGAGAACCGCGACGACATACGCTAGTTCGTGATAATTATTTTTTTTTTCATTTTATTTCAATAATCACTAATCTGTCTCTGATAATAGGACGTCCCACGTGTAGCAACACTTATTACTCAATCCGACTGGACACAAATCAACAAATAACTTACATATAACATATAACATATGATTTACATCTAAACCTACTTTTACGGTTTCACACTGTGCACAATGCGATGTGTTTAAGCTACGATATCAATACGAAAACCTGTAAGAGCACGTTTTTACTTTGCAAATATACATATGATTAATTTGCTGATTTGCAGGCACTTTTCATATCCAATGCATTTATTTATATTCTTTACATAACGCGTACGTCATACAAGGATTCGTCTCGACGTATGCATACGCTTGAGCTACTTACGTCGTTATAGCTCACATGTTGATGTCTAGAACAGCAGACTGTATGGTATGTTAGGATGGTAAAACATAGAAATCTTAAACATGTAACACGTAGTGTTTTGTCCTTTCTGGCTGAGCTGTAATTAGTCGTTTTGCCTCAAATAGAAGTAGAAAAACAAGGATAACATCAAATGTATTTCGGACAAAGGTTTTACGGTAGTCAGCGGGCACAATGTCTGAAGTAGAGTCAACAGGGGATGGAGACTCTCTAAACGATAGTGATGGAGATGGTACGGACAGTCCCGAGGGCTCCACACATGTAGATGAACATGGTGAACACTTAAACGAGTCAGATCCAATTGCTGATCACCTGGAGGAAGAGGATCCACAAGACATTACTTCAACTCTACCCGTGTCAGAATGTCATGATGCTCCGTTAAAGCGAGGTGAGTCTTACAATGTGAACTTTAAAATCAAAAGATGGAATTGACATAACATATTTTTTAGAGCTACCTCCTGTCTAGACCTTTAGTGTGTCCTTCTTAATGGCATGTCTGAGGATCGAACCCAACACCTCTTGATTCTGGAGCAAACGTGAATATATCCATTTCCACTATGACGGTGCTCTCTCTGCGAATTAGAAGTTGACAGATCGCTCACCGAATTGTATAAGAAACGAATCTTTTTACACTTTGTGTTTTTTGTTGGTTTCTCAGTCTACACTTCTATATACATGTTGTATGATATACCCAGTGTGAAAGCAAAGGTTACACATCTTATTTAGGTCGCAGTGACAGCGTAGCGCGATCGCCGTCTAGTGGAAAGGGGTCCTTATGCCATACGATATCAGGATAGAAAGTTGTGAATGATAATCATGTTGTCTATTTTAGAAGAGGGGACTGACGACGACTACATTGAACCCTACCTTACTGCTTATCACTTCGTCGTCACTAGCCATGACTCACAAGAACAAGATCAAGCATCGGTTGATGGCGACAAGACTACAAATCAGAACAACAACTCGTTGTCCCAGCCTACCCCGAAATGTCAAGATGTCCCCTCGACTGTTAGTGAGTGCTAGAATTTGTATTGATTAGTAATGTAAGAGGACTTCATTGTAACCCAAAGATATACCAATATGTCCCTGGTAAAATGTCATACAGGTTAATATGTAGTTGCTAGAAACGTATTTAGAATTGTAGTGTTTGGTTATGGCTAATTGAAAGCGATTTAGCCGCATATCATTCTATGCTAACTCACATTAAGTTTTGTTAAGTTTATATTGAATTTACATCTAGCGTCCGTCATTCCGTTCTTGAGTGGATTTTTTTCCAATTACGGATTGAAATAACAACGATTTCGTTGCTTTCATAGACAAAGTTTGTTATGTAAACAAAATGTTCCAAAATCATGTCAATCGCACTTTTACCTCTTTACGGAAAGAAATCTATGCCTGAGCTACACTTATTACAAGTCGTCATTCAAATCATATCAAGTTTCAACAGCCGAACAGAACAGTTCGTGGCCTGTTGTAGTAAAACTTGCCCTATTCCATCCAGATGCACCACCAAAGACGACGAGCATAAACTGGCACAACAACGAAAATCCACATGACGAAGAGGCACATGAAGTCAGGCAAGATGTTGGTGATTCTCAAGTCCCAACAAATCACGAGTATACGTGTATCCCAGATACGCATACAGAAGATCACGAGTATACATATATCCCAGATACGTATACAGAAGATCATCAGTATACATATATCCCAGATACGTATACAGAAGATCATCAGTATACGTATATCCCAGATACGTATACAGAAGATCGTGAGTATACGTATATCGACGACACGGCAGTTAAGGGGAGACAAGATACAGCAGAGGCCCGAGGATCACTCCCTGCTGCACCGAGCAGTAGAGCTGATTTTCTGGTAGAAAACTCATTGTATGTGCCTAACAACGCACCCCGGCAAGGGAACCAAGAAGGTAAAAAAGTCTACCTTTGTTATTGGGAGTGTTGTTTTCGTTGATTGCACGCCTGTCTCTCTATTATCGTAAAATCCCCGTAATCTAAGCCTATAGTGTCTCCAGTTTGAATTTGTACATTGTATGCGCAGCGTAAATATAGCACGTGGATTGGGCTCTGTTTGTAGAAGTCCAGCAAAACATCAGCAATCAAAACAAAACAAAAAACTTTTTGTCAGTAGGTAGGGTCTTGTCCCAAATTTATTTGTTTCAAGTGGTCGTTGGGTGACAAAGGTAACCCAATATTGCATATTTTGCATATTAATTTTGATATAGAATATATTCCATATGAATATGAATATTATATATTTGATATGAAGCCCTACATAGACAAACCGAAAATTGTTAAACATGAACTATGGTCATTTTACGTGTTAACTTTTCTTTCAGCAAAAACCCTAGTCTGCCTGCTTAAGTACTATAAGGATGTGGCTATCTTCATCTTTGTTACCACCTTGGTTATCGTTGGACTGTTGCTGATAACGGGCATACTTCCTCCGGAAGAGGGTATTACTTCTTACACTGTAAGTTTTATTAAACCATTCATTAAAGAAAATATTGAAGACTAAATTATTTATATAAAGATGTTTTTTCTAACTTGTCTAGATATTCAAATGTGCTCTTCTTTGCTTAATGGATTGATTATGTGGTAATATTGTGCTATTTTCTTCATATCATGCAATTGAAAAGGCTCATTCGAAGTGTCATCTTTATGCGGTCCACACTGCTTGTACCTAGCTTGTATTAGAAAGGTGTATACTATCATGGTATGTAGTATAGCAACTTACAAACTGTTCAAAGAAAGAATAAATACAACCACTATTACCCCAGCACCTGTATGAAGGCATATATAGAATGAGATATGTGTATTTTCTTGTCTAGCAGCCAATATGGTCAACCGCCATCACTCCATCAAATGCTTTATGGACATCGGAAAGTACAATGGGTGTTACCACTTCCGTGCCTACGGTAGCTGCGGGCAGAAATGATACCAACGTAAGTAATCAGCATCATATCTTTGCTTTATTGGAATTACGTATAGTGTGACTGGATATAATGATTACAGCTTGCTTGTACATTGAGAATGTTTTTAAAGTTAAAAAGATTTCCTTTTTTTTCAGGACTCAAATTCTTACCATGGGCACCTGATGTCAGAGAACATGACAGGAGGTAAAATTACATGATCATTTGTTTGTTTTTGATAATTATCAGTGTTATGATATTTGGATATAATGCTAAATGTTGTATTCAAATTGTTGGAAACAAATTATAATGACTCCGGGCCAAAATAGTTATGAGCAGTGTTTGAAATTGATACTTTTTTTTCACGTATCTTGCCTAAGCTACATATCAAAATATTTGATTACGAGGCGCCAAATAAATACATAACGTAAAAAAATTACGTATTTTGATTGCATCTAATACTAGCAAAATTAACAAATAATATGAACCTAACAAGAATTAAAGCATAGTGCCTCTTTATTAGTGATCCACAACGATGATGCATGTAGATATTTGAATGCGTTTTGTGACTTTGATATCATAACATAGATTTAGGAACTCACTGAGGCTGTAGTACGCTGATAGTCCGAGCGTTTCAACAGAGTTGTCAACGAATTTCAGCGAATATTAATACGTTTCGGGTGTTGTAATGTCTTTGTTTTCACACTTGTAGATTTTTCACGATATTTCTATTATAAAGTCAAATGTAGCACAAATTCCATCCAGAAATATTTCTATTATGAAATTAAATGTAACGCAAATTCAATCTAGAACGCAGTGACGCCCACGTAAAAGTGGTATCTCACTGCACTTGGGGTACCGGTGCGGCACTACGCGTTTCGAAAGATTACTGAACGAATTTCAGAGATAAAGAACGAATTTTCTTACATGTCGTGTATTTTGTTGTCTACTAAGTGATACTTTTACGTATTATGCAATAGCTAAATTATAAAACAATCGGCGAAAATAACACAACAGTGCCGCGGTGAACGAACCCCGCAGTGCCGCATTGGTGCACCCAATTGCAGTAACATACCATCTTGACGCCGACCAGTGAAATGCCCGCTTATCATTAAATTACTAAGACGTGCCTATTTTACACTCAGTCGCAGGCACGAAAGACACACCGACCATGGTTACGAGAATCTTAGATTTCGACGAGCGACCCAGCACGGTCGCCATGTCTGCAAATGGCAAAATAGCCGTGGCGTTCAGTGACCCTAGCATCTACATCTATGATAGGGAAGGTATCTTCCTCCTCCGGTTTGGAACAACTACTATGACATGGGCATTCCCTCCTCACGATGTTTCTTTTTGTAACTGTACCGGCGACGAAGGCGTTTTGGTTGTAGGAGGCAATAACATTTTACACAGAGACAGAGTCGCTCTGTACAGTGTGACTGGACGTCTCATCACTAGTTTTGCTATTCCCTCTACCCCTGCACATCATAGACTCGCATTCAGTAAGAATCACAGTCTTGTCTATGTGACCGAGACTGTTGGGAACCATAGGGAGGTAAAGGTGTACGGGCTAGACGGGACGCTCGTACGAAGGTTTGGGCGGGAGCAGATGTTAACATCCCTGGCAGCCATCGCAGTGGACAATGAAGACTATATCCTAGTCACAGACAGCTACAGTGCCAAAATCTACGTGTATGATAACAACGGGAAGTTCATGTTCAGCTTTGCAGGGAAAGGAATCGGCAACGGCAAGTTGGGCTTCCCCGTTGATATCTGTACGGACAGTTCTCGTCATATCATCGTGGCTGACTTGGGAAACAAGCGGGTTGAGATGTTCTCCAGCCGCGGGAAATTCATCCGGACCATCGCTACGGATGTGGACCCACTGAGAATGGCCGTTGGCCCAGCAGGACAGCTCATACTAGTTGAAGCAGCCAAAAAGAAAGTGACCATTCTGATAGAGTATTGAACTCTTAACAGATTAGGTGACATGTGATCACTTTATTCCCGTTCTGTGTCATGCATTGTCTTTTATCTTTCTTCTTTGAATTTTTTTTCTATAATTTTCAAAAAAGTTCTAAAATTTCTCCAAAAAAAATCTAAAATTTCATCCATCAGTTCTTGACAACAAGGTGCCTTAAATCTAATGTCAGTAGCCGATTCAGCAAATTACAAAGCAACAAGTCGTGGATAGATATAACTGTAGTTCCCCTTTGTCCATGAGGTAACGCATATTCGTTGTTTTTTAAAAAATAGGGTATTGAGGGATAGTAAAGTCGACGAACGGTGGTTTCAAAATGTAATATTTTGAAAAGAAATGCAACTGGTTACTCAAAGTTACCCAACGAAAAAAAGATGGACGATAACTTATATTCTACACATTGTATTAATATTCAAACCTAGTTGATTTACATGGATATTTCAAGCTTATTTCAAATTATAACGTACGGAAGAAACACCTGCACTGATGACGTCATGACCCACTTTAACTCCACTGGAAAACCCAAGCACGTTTATAACGTCATTGGAAAAATGTATTTAATCTATAACTCTCAGTCATATCTAACATCTGATTAGTAATGCGTTGAATACACGAGACAACAACGATATGATTAATTCGTCTGGACGCGCTGCATATACTTTTACTGTACAGAACCTATGCATACGATTAAACTACTTTAAATGTTATATATCACCAACCTATGAATAGAACAGTAGACTCTCTGATTAGTAGTTTGTGACGTAAAATCCTTAGAATTAATACATAGTGACTGAGCTGGGAGTTTGTCTTTTGTAGAAGTAGTTTGTGTGCAATAGTTCAGAGAAGCACATCGCTGTTTTAATCTTCAAAGATTATGGTAACAACTTTAACTAAGATTTTATTTTATTTTAGCATGTGTCTGACAATATCATGCGTGGATATTCTATTAGACCTGATTACGTTTTACATACACTTAATCAATAGGGCATTTCAACGACCTGTTGATCATATGAGTAGTGCGTGCATGTCGAACGCAATGGATTGTTCGAAACGCCCTTCTTTGCTTTTATTGTGTATCCGATTTTATTGTGTATGAAGACTTTTGCTATACTATATACGTCAAGTCTGTAAGTGATACGTAGTTTACCCTCCCTCCAACTGTAATGGATTTACGAAATAAATCATTTATGCATGATCGAAAAACATTTGCTGTCAATGTTTTTCAGGCCGTCCTTTTGAATGTATGAATCGATGTGTACCATGGGGTTACCTTCTAAGCATGCTACAGTCAAACCTGTATTAGGGGCCACCTCTACAGAGGGGCCACCTGTCCATAGTGGCCACTTTTTGTCGGTCCCTTGGGTATTTTATCTACAAGTTACCACCTCTATACAGAGGCCACCTGTCTATAGTGGCCAAATTTGTCCGGTCCCTTGAGTGGCCGCTATAGACAGGTTTGACTGTATTTTACCCAATGCAAATTTTCGACAAAAGGGAAACATACGCGGGAATATATAGCAGTAGGGAGTTACTATCATTCATGCACCGGGTTAATCGTAGAACGTATCACAAAGAGACAAAGGAAGACGAGGGATCCCACCTTTTCTATGATGTGTGGGTTCCGAGATGTTAGGGGGAGATCTAGAGTAGTAATTTCTTTTTGTCTTTAAACACGGCAAAATTTGGGTGGAATTTAGTGACCTCTTACAAAAGCTCTAGTGTTTTGTGATTGTAGAAGGAACAAGTTTAGAATTAAATGTGTTTCGACTTCCACCATGTTTGTCGTGCAGGTATATTTCTGTATGACATAAACTCTGCTGTCCGCGTCTGTAACCAGCCCCTCTCTGCAGCCGCTAGATCTAGATGTTGCACAGCATGAAAACCAATAATTAAGCAAGATTTCCAAAGTACGGAAAAAAGACGAAATAGTCGGGACATATGTCAGCAACGTCTACGGTGTCATAAAGGTCACTGAAAGTGATATTTAGCCTTATCGCAACCTTTTCGTGTTCGCGTATTTGCTAAATTAAATACGTTTTATATAAATTCTTTGCAGAACGCATCCTTAAATATGTCGTATAGATGAAACCGCTGAATGTCATATACATGTACATATTGTACATAATATGTACATGGCATTCAGCGAACCATTGTTGTGGGCAACATGAAAAACAGATTGGGGTAAGGAGTGCTCCTGGTGTGAGCTATATGGGCAAGATAGGCCGGGCACGAGGGGCTGGGTACCATTATTTGTTAGAAACTAATGATTGAGAATCACAGAAGGGTTGCTCTAGTGATCAAAAACATTTAAAAAATTGATTGTTGAAAATGTATTTTCCCATTTAGCACCCCCCCCCCCCCCACACGTATAATGGTGCAGTCGGCCCCTCGTTCCCAGCCTATCGTGCCTATATGGCTGGCACCGGGAGCGTTCTTTACCGCAATCATCAATCAAGGTGTGAAACGGTTGCCACGCCCTACAAACGTATACAGTCAAACCTGTCTATAGCGGCCACTCAAGGGACCGGACAAATTTGGCCACTATAGACAGGTGGCCTCTGTATAGAGGTGGTAACTTGTAGATAAAATACCCAAGGGACCGACAAAAAGTGGCCACTATGGACAGGTGGCCCCTCTGTAGAGGTGGCCCCTAATACAGGTTTGACTGTACATTAGATTACCTTCTAACTGCGGCACGCCCTATAGTAAGGCCACGGCAAGTTAATTTTATGGATGACATCAGCGCGCTCATTCATTTTCTGCCTGATTTTTTTTCTTCTTCGGAGAGGGTCACCTTGGCGAGAAAGTACCCATATGTTGTGTTTTAGCCTAATATTTGTACTTGAAGAAGTGATGCTAGTGAAGTAGCCATGTTGACTGTAATGTCAGAAGTGAAACTCGTTGGATACTTGAAAAAGTCGCGCCAATATGAAAGCCATGACTGTAGTTGCCAACTTGGTACATGGTAATTTATTTGAACTTCACCATATGTGTTTACACAAAATGGTAGGGAGGCAAAAACAGGTACTTTGTAACCTTTACTAGTTGCCTCCCGTGCAACTAAATTATACAATAATAGAAAAATAATCATAATGATAACAAATAATAACAATTGTACAATCAAATAATAATGATTGTGTCAACGACAATAAAAGCAAATATACAATAATAACAAATATAAAGAAATAAATCATAGAAATAATGGTAAGATGAAATATGAAATATCTAGAAAGGTGTACAACTGGGACACTGACAGTGGGTGACCCAAGTATATACGTCGTTGGGGTTAAATCTGTCGTTGGTAAGAGAGAGATAGTGAGCTAGGATTGCTTTCTTAAAGGTATTAATTGTAAAAACTGGGGAAAGTTTTAGAGTTCTAATGTTGAGGGGTAAAGCGTTCCAGATGTGAACGACTCTTTGGGAGAAATAGTTTTTAAACGTAGTGGTGAGACATTTTTGGGGCTGGAGCTTGGCTTGTGAGTTGGATCTTAGGGATGTGAGTGGGAAAACTTATATATTGATGAATGTCAATACCGTACTGTCCCAAGAAACATTAAATAGGAAGGATAAGTCTAATAATTCTCTGCGGTAAGATAGAGGTAAGAGTTGGCAGTAGATCAATCTATCCCTGTAATCAGTTGTATGGTTGTTAAGAATGTATTTTGTAGCACGTCTCTGGACTTTTTCAAGGGAAGTAATTAAGTTATGAGTGTGGGGGGACCAGATCAACGAGCAATATTCAAGTTTGGGCCTAACTAGTGTAATATATAGGATTTTCTTAACATTTGCAGGGGCATGGTAACCAACAGATCTCTTAATAAAGCCGAGGGTCGAGTTGGCACTAGCTGTGATGTTTTTTATATGACTCTTAAAAGATAGGCAGTTGGACATAGTTACACCTAGGTCATTAAATTCCGTAACTGATGAGAGCACTTGTCCCTCAATTTCGTAGTCATAGAGCACTGGTGTTTTAGACCTACAGATAGTGAGCACGTTACATTTAGAGGTATTAAATTTCATCATCCATGTGACACTCCAATTGACCATGTTGTCAATATCATGCTGAAGGGAAATACAATCAGCTGGTGATGAAATTTGCTTGTAACATTTTGAGTCATCAGCATAAAGGGCCATGGGACATTCTATAGTAGAGGGCAGGTCATTAATATAAAGTAAAAAAAGTAGAGGTCCCAAAATGGAACCTTGTGGGACTCCGGATATTACAGGAATCCAGTCTGAAAAAACTCCTTCAATGACTACTCGTTGTCTTCTATTAGACAGATAATCAGAGAACCAATTCAGGAGATTCGAGTGGAATCCAAATGTCTTAAGTTTGTGTACAAGAAGGTGATGTGGAATGCTGTCAAAAGCTTTGGAAAAGTCGAGGTAAATTATATCTATCTGGCCAAAGTTGTCCCGACGGTTTGAAAGGTTTCCAATAGTTGGGTAGTAAGTAGTAATACCATGCAGCCTGTTACACTAGTGTCACTTTTACTACACTACTGCACTTCTTGAATTATATCCAGGAATGAATGTTGGCTGTGCTACCATGATGAGTCACTTCAATTCTTGTTACAACGTTTATGGTATCTAGCTTGAAACTTTACCCATCTTGTTTTTTTCTCTCGCCCTATCTGATTAATATCTTTACAGTCTGTAGAGGATGTCACCCATAATATGTACTTGCTGTGGCCTAACTCCAGCATTCTATTATACCTATCTTTCACACGCTCAACCTATTTTTAACTACATGAGACAGGATCTCGCCCGATTGTTCACGAAAATAAAACACTTTTGAATTTGGATTCAAAGATATAGGAGCGTTGGAGAATGACACCTTCCCACGGCGTACTTACTGTCCATGTCCACATTCGGAAGTTCCGTAAAAGGTAAATGCTCTTGATAGCCTGTTATGTCTTGTTCTTGCTCTCTATACCAGATGTATAAGGGTTAAATAGATCAATATAAGGGCAAGAATAACCAATGATGGTGATGTTTATCAGAGTGTTCGGTCCATCGTTTCGGGTTCAAAATACATGTAGTGATATGTCCCAATGTTGTGCCGTTTAGAAATGCATTCGTACACGAATTAGAATTCTTCATTTGACTCAAGTGAATTTGTTTATTATCCATGTTAGCTAATGGACTCAATAAAGTATAAAGTATAGGAGTGTAACACAATATTAGTTCAGAAACATCGACTTGAACATTCAATAGTGATACAGAGTTTAGCTATAAGCCGCAGTTTGAGCAGTTTAAAAGCCCGGTACCAAAATTGTCTCTATACAACTATAGATCTGGGATTTATTATGATGATACTCACAGGTTGGTTCATATTTCATAGATAAGATGTAGTATGAATATTTCATATGTGACTCATAACACGATGCAGCCTGACCTTTGTCGGTATCAATTCGCACATATGTCCGTGACTGTGGTCTACAATACCGTTTGGATCGGATGATAATTCAGCCTGTTGTTATAATGCTAGACTTGGCAGACCAATATTTAAATGATAACAGCTGTATAAACAATCAAGCTGGCGTTATTATGTGCAGCATAGCCTTAACGGCCGCAACCATCACGGTAGCCTTTGTTCAACAATGAGAGAAGGGCACGTAACACGGCGAAAATGTCGGAGTTTTTTTAATACACTATGAGGACAAAGGTTCGCTTTCTATTCACGACTTTCTCGATGTCCTATAGAACGCAGCACGCAAGCCAGTTTGGGTGAAAGATTATTGAGGTTTACTGACGTTCCGACATTCCAAATCTTGCAATAGATATATGTCAGTACCGTAGTGAGAAATTAGTAGATGTAAGTATACAATAAACACTTTGGCACTATTATTTGAAGGTTGAAAAAAACATTCAGCAATGAAAGTAACATATAGTGCCATTACTCATCACTCTTTTAACAAAAGTATCCCTACATTGATATTCTTAAACATGTAACGACCTATAACTATACTAATGTTTACGTCCTGGGAGCTTACTATAGCTTATTTTCACCTCCATGAAATATTAATGGAGGTTATATTTTCACTAGCGTTTGTGTGTGAGTTTGTGTGTCTGCCTGTCTGTCTTTCAACAAGACAACTCGAGAACGGCTGACTGGATCGGTTCCATACTTGCGTTTGTGACGAAAGCTGGAAATAATTAGATTTTGGGCCCCCACGAAGGCAACAGTTTTCAAGAGGATGTCATCCATATAATGAAATCAACGTGGCCTTCATATTGCTAAACAGGGCTGGTCGCACTACAGTAAGATCAAGTGAAAAAGAAGGTTTGCTTTGTATCTTCCTAATGTGTATGTCTAGTGTTGATGGTGGTTATGGTAACAACAATTGCAGAGCGTCAATGATAGCAACTTCCCATTGCCGTACTCAAGTTTTGCATACATCATTGCGAACGGAATGCGCTGCACAGAAATTAGATTACAACTACCCCACCCTACAGTGTAATTGAATTTTATCATTACCTTTACCCTAGAAGTAACTTTTTCACCAGTTAAAACATAAGAGATTGTGTTACATCTAACTCAGACGCTGGAAGTTTTCTAACGCTACAGTTATGTTCTACTATACAGTATGAATATGAAGCCATTTCCCCAAACAGTGGTCGATATGGACTCGGACCTATCGGTGGCGCAGAGCTCGAAACTATCGGCTTCTTCGCAGAGCTGGACCATCTTTTAAAATTTCGTCAACAGTTAACTTCGTTAACAGTTGCATTGTCATACAAAGCTCACCAGATTAAGTTAAGGCTGTGTCTTGCAAGGGATCGCCCTGTAACCGACTAGTTTGTTACTGCCCGTAACCAAGTTGAACTATTCGTACAGATACATCATTCATCAAGACTGGGTGAACGTGTGACATATCAACAAGACGTTGTTGAGAAAGGCAAGAACTGTTTTGTACCCTTTGTAGTTGATATAGTAGATACGTTTGTAACAACATTTCCTTTGTTTGTTAACATTGCGTGCCATAATAGGGTTTCTTTCGGCTCATTGAAAGTAGCAGTTTCAAGGAATGTTTAAGGAAATCTTTGTAAAAAGACTGGCACAGGTGACTAATTGGAATAAAGTACAGGCTTAGGACAGTATTCCTTCTTTGAAACCAGTTAGTCGTTTTACGCCATTTGTCACCTTGTAACGCTGGCACCATGTTTATGAAATTGTATACCTTTTATGCAGAAAACTAGCAAACAAAGAATGATCCACGAATGACTCTTTGTATCTTTGGCGTTGATATATTGGTATGCATAACGCTGGCATGGATATTTTATAACAGGTACCTGGCTTTTGACACTTCCCGCTTCCCAACCTTTACATGATTTGTTTTACATTTCATAACTGGCCGTAATTGTGGTCTAAAACACCTTTTAAACGATAAATTTAGCCGGATTTATACTGTGGATTTTACTTACTATGTACAGTCATTAGGCATACAATACTAGTACTGAGTAGAAATAAGTAAGAATTGAATTAGATGTAAATGTTTTAATAACAATAGATCGTTCTGTCATTGTAGGATTGTACAAGAAGAAATGATGACCCACACGACAAAAATGGCGTCAAAATTGTACAGTTTTGTCCTTTTGGCTCTCCTTGCCTATGTTGGCTTCAGTTATTTATTCGCAACCATATACAAGGATGAAGTGTTCCCGTCCAACAGGACACCACTTTACAAGATGCCTAACAGGTAAGCTATTGTGTGAAATCATTATTTTCCCACAACAATTACTGGTCTCTGTGACCACCCGTATCAAATAAAGAAGCATGGTGAATGGTTTATAGTGCAACAGAGAATCTCTCGCAGCCTGAAGGCTGAATTTAAGATTCCATTACAGCAGAATGGTGTCATGACAGTCAGTAGTTCCCAGAACAATCGTAGTGTGGAGTATGTTATCACCAAGCATAGCTATAGTAGGCGCAACTTTACTGGGTAGTTTTAAAGAAGACTTGCAGATAGATGTGCAAAAGTTAGGTGTGACGAGTCGTTCAGTGTAATATAATCAGCTGTTGCCGCGCCGCGTGCCTGCGAAGCTGTTGTTTTACGACTAAGGGCGGTTATACCATCTATGTAGATAAGTAGTTCTAACTATCAACACATGATTAAAAACATTATGATTCTATAGTTATAGTTTCAAACAATTAGATAACAATAAATTGATCTGACTTTAGAATATTGTCATTCGAAATGATAAATATCATTAAGAACATTAAATAGACGCTAAACTTTTTGTTGACATTCAATTAGATAAAGCATATATCAAGTTTGTTAAACCATACAACAGAATTCCTTAGAAAAATTAAGCATGTGCAGTACATCAATTACAGTCAATTTCATATTACCATCCTGGTATTTGTTGCCTTTTGTTATGACATTTTCGAAACCTTCGTAGCTATCTTACTGTTTTGAACAATTTATATTCTTTGACTTTCTGTAGATGGGTCTATGATGGGTGACCATAAAAGACCCATCAGTGTCCATCTGTGAAATCTAAAAATATAAGAAGCAGACTATAGAGCAGTGATTAAAACCTTTTTATAACTACTAAATGGAAAATAATGGAAATTGTTAGATTGTGTTGTAACTGTAAAACACTAGTAGAAGTTTGAAACTTAATCTAAACACAAAACTGTTTGTGCGTTTACTTTCAAAATATTTCCAGTACATGTAAACGAGTTCAACACAAAACTTTGATTTCTGATTAATAGAGAGAAGTTTATTTGCAAGTTCGTGCCCGAGGGCTAATTGCAAGTACATGGTATACACATAGTGACAATGGACAGTCATAAACAATGTTCTAATCTAATACTAGTGTTGGCTATTTCTAAGCAGGTTGGGTTTGACTTCTTTTTTGGAAGCAGAGGGAGACGAAAAGATTAATTAATTAATTGTTCAAACAATTCGAAAATAGTGTGTCTGAAATATCCGTGTAAGTAAAGTAGTTAAAATTATTACAAATGTTATTTTGAAACTGTCTTGCTGACTTTGAGTGGCCTCTAGTGATATTGAATTCGTACTTTAAGATAAACGAAACTGCTACACAATAGACAACCACTGACGAATTCGATTTGATCAACAGGAGATTTTCAGGGGAACGTGGTGAAGAAATCTGTGACTTCAAGCAGAACCTCATGTTCGTGAAGGTCCACAAAGCGGGTAGCACGACAACCACCTGCATCTTCCAACGCTTCGGTTACGAACACAACCTGACCTTTGTTCTACCTATGGTCAAGACAGACGTCGGCTGGCCCTACTTCTTAAAACAGGAAGACTTCATACCATCGGCAGACGGTACTTATAACGTGCTAGTCGACCATACAGTTTATCATAGGCAGCTGTTGGACCATCTCATGCCTCCTGACACTGTTTACATCTCTATACTGAGGCATCCATTGTCCCAACTCCGTTCTGTCTTTAACTGGTATCACCTTGTCAAAAGCTTCCGAGGATTAAAAGGAACGGATCCGGTTGCGTCCTTTCTTGAAAATCCACAGAAATTCCACGTTCCACAAGTCAAAGCAAGAAGTGCACCTCATACACTTGCTAAGAACTTCATGGCGTACGACCTCGGCTTCCCTCTCGGACTTTCTGATGACCAACCGTCCGTTGCTGAGTTTGTCCAAAAGATCTTCAAAGAAATCGATTTGGTTCTTATTTTAGAATATTTTACCGAATCTCTCATATTGCTAAGGAGAAGGATGTGCTGGACATTGAAAGATATTCTCTACGATGTGGAGCCCAAAAACCTTCGGAAGTATCGAAAACCGGCAACAAAAAATACAATAGAACAGCTTCACCGCCAATGGAGCAATGTAGATTATCAGTTGTACGATTACTTCAACGCAACCCTTTGGCAGAAGATTGAAGAGGAAGACAATGATTTTCACCAAGAAGTGCGCCATTTTGAAAAGATACTTCAGTCAACGTCTTCTTATTGTAGCAAAGCTATCATAAAAATGCCAGTGAATACCAACATAATAACAGCGAAAACTAACAGGACAGATTCAAGTATAAAGAATGAGGGAAACAAGAAAGAGATTCTTACTTGGGGATTCAATGAGACAGCTGGCATCCTAACTATACCACGAACAGCTTGGCACAGTGAGTTTGACATAGATCCAACCCTGTGTATGAAACTGAAGATGGGGTGGCTTGAATGGGCACATGTCTTAAAGAAGAAGCACAAGATGCCAGCAAACGTGTCGGACGCAGTTAAGAGCACCATTAAATACCCTGAACCAAAACTTTTCCATAAAACTTTATTGACAAAAATATTTAACATCGAGTGATAAAACGTTAAAAAGTATTTGGAAAATGCATAATGTCCTACAGTGACTGTAACTGTGATATAAATTGGATTGGTATCAATGAAATGATGCAATTATAACTATGTTCTTGATGATTTCAGTAAAGTATCAGCATCTTTCTGCTGTTAGGATAATAACACAGTATGTACTGTATATTCATCATAGGGCAAACATTTTTCATCTTGTACTAATTGCTATCAGTAGGTCTGCAAAATCTTAAGATTCTAGAAAAAAGGGTGTTTAATTTTTTCAGGTTTATACTCATCAAACGTGCTACTTTGATTTTACAAACTTGCTACATAGAGCCGCCATTCCATGTAGTCACAGTGGCTACTGTTTCTAAGATTTACATTAACTTATATTGAAGGTAGGGTGGTAGCATAGGTATTTATGACAGAAAGTCTCCTACAAACTATAATTTACCTTGAATGACCTACAGCTTGCATTTCGACTGTATAGTAGCAGCAATCAACCCAACTTCTCTAAACAAGAAAATATTTATTCAACCAGACACAAGGTAAATGTCAATGCACGGTTGACAATGGTCCTTTGTATTATAGTAAGGCCAATAAGAATAGAACTACGTACGTACATACACATCTGATTTAAAGAAAATTATCTACTCTTAACATTAACTAATACTTATGGTCTGTATAATTTTTTAACACTAAACATCTATTGTAACCACTCGATAAGCGAATCTATGCCGTCATTTTGCCAGGTTGTGCAGACTTGTGTGGACTTACAAGCGGCAAATTTACCAGCTTTTTATAACTACTTATTGGGCTATGGGAGGTAAGACAAATCTATCAAGATAAATACAAGGTTGGAAACATACCAATGTTTGATTTAGATCACGATATACATAAGGTTTTATTTTCATAAGAATCTAATTTGTATTTTGAGAGTAACTGGTCAGCTGATTGTTTCTACTGCAACAACTAACCACGGGTTAACTCTAGTCAATCTGGGAAGGGGTCCTTTTTTCATCAATAACGTCAGATTGGACGTTTTATTGGGTCTATTTTGTAACACCACTATCACACAAACATTAAGCATTTTTAAAATCCCAAGTTTTCATTCACTATGCATATTGATATGGCATGTAAACAATACTAGTAGTTGTAGTGATAGCATAGCTCAAGATGTTTCCTTTGTCCAACTCTTCGCTTTTAACACTGCTTGTAATAGTATGTATTCTCTAGTATCCCTTGTAAAACTATCGAATCACTGCATCTAGCCCATGTGGGCAAGAACATGCAAATAAAGATCTCTACATTAATGTAGCTGGCAGGTGATGCCTGCAGTGTCCTTGGTTTTGTTTTCAATGGACCGTATTTCTTACCTTCGCAAAGAAGGTTATAATTATGTTTTCTGAGTTGTTTATCTTATGTGTGCGTCTGTGTATACAGTCACATGTGTGAGTGTGAAGGTGAGGGTGGGGTGAGGCGTGAGCAAAACTCCAAACATTGTGGATGGATCCTGATGATATTTGGTAGGTGGTTAGGGGTCGGGAAAACGAAGGTCAAGTTTACTCTCCAAGCAGAGGTTAGGCTCCGGCTGTTTTTTAAACGTTTTTTAGTCGTTTTTATCGGGGTTTCTATTTCTTATTTTATCTTGCTGTGTCAAGGCTGGCGTACTTCAAGAAAAATGACAACAGAAAGCCCGATAAAAACGACTAAAAAACGTTAAAAAAACAGCCGGAGGCTAACCTCTGCTTGGAGAGTAGGTCAAGTTACCCCCCTCCCCCTCCATTGACTTTTATCAAAGGTACTACAGCGGAAACGTAACTATAGGCTAAGGATATACACACTCCGGGCATAGCCGACAACATTGATTACGTACGTTGCTATATCTACGGGTAAAGTTTTGCTAGTATTCAAATCAGTGCTTTTTTTTATTGTGCCGGCCACATTTGAATTCATTTGAACAAAAGAGCAAACTAGATATTTGTCGCTTTGTTTTGGCCCGAATAAAGGCCGCGGTGAGCATAATAAATAATGACTCAGACTCGAACGTGGACTTGTAGTGCCATCCATCAAAATAAGGAACGAGGAAACGTCAACCTGGTTAAGTCTGGTTCCATTGTCTACTCGTGAAAACATGTCAATATATCTACGTCAATGCCCCACACCAGGAAATAACACATGTGGAAAGTACACGTCTATACTTTATATAACGTCCTTGGTCTATACGGAGCTCAGTCGTGATAACGGTTTTCTTGGTGTTTGGACACTCTGCAGCTGCAATCAGTCTTTCTTCAACCCTCTTCACTTCAGAGTTTGTAGTTGTGTTCAAATCAGCACCTGTCCCAACTGCTCGCCAGAGATATCATGTTGGCGTATATGCTGGCTCTTGTGCTGGTGTTCGCGCGCACTGCGTGTGGTGTACCCACGGTGAGGAGTGACACCACCGACAACGCCGGCGACATACCGGGCCAGCCACCCGCCGGGACCCGCGGGGACCTCTTCCCGTACCCGGGGCAGAACATCGTCCTGAACTGCGGCGCCGACAGACCGTCCCAGGACGAGTGGCAGCAGCTGAATGACAAACTAGATCAGCTCACCAACGCGGTCAACAGCTGCCGTGCATGTGAGTTTTTTATACTGTTAGTATGCTACCATCACTGTTGATATGGTACCTAGGCAATGTCTATGTGGGGACCCCTGCTGTAGTATTTGCACAAAGCTGTGGGCTACAGAAACGGGGATTGGCGCCGCCCGATACACCATTTGGTGTAGGGTGGACTTTGACTTTGGACACCTGTTAAATGGCCAAGTGTTCGCCTTACATTCGGAAGGTCGTGCTTTCGATCTCAAGCCGGGTCATCATACAAAAGACTTTCCATATCTTGTTTGTATAAAACATGTACTTGCAAATAAACTTCCTTTAAGATGCCACATGCTGCTTCCTCTGCTTAGCACTCAGCATTTGGGAAAGTATGGCCGTTGAATACACGTCACCGTCAGTGGAATAAACCCCTGCTGTAGTGATTGTACAAGGTTGTGTGGCACAGAAATGGAGATGGGGCCTGTCCTCTGTACCATCTGGTGTGGAAAGACTTTAACTGTTTTTGCTTTCTCGTTGTTATCTCTGTTGTAGCTGACGGGGAGGACCCAGAAGCCCCGCACCCACGGGACTGTCAGGACATCCTTGACAACGACGAGACCACGCCCAGCGGCGTGTACACGGTGTACCCACGGGACGGACTGGGTGGCGTCATGGTCTACTGTGACAACGACATAGACGGGGGCGGCTGGACGGTACGTCACATGTGGATACATTTGCAATACCTTAACTTTGCAGTAATCATTTTTGCTAGGGTAAATGGGCCCTCTATGAGAATCACTATGAGAGCTATCCAGCTTGCGTAGTCCAGTGGTTAGCGGCCTTGCCATTGAACTAGACGCCATGAGTTAGGTTCTGGCTGTGTTGCTCACTCAATAAGTACGCTACCTAAAAAGGGTTGTAGTCCTGAGGACGAGACGTTGAGCCTTGGTCTATCGCTCATTGTGCTTGTCGAAAAGAGCCAAAGTTCCCAGGTACAATGAACCTGAAAATAGTAGCAATGCTAAAATCTTCCAACGCAAAAGTAGACACGGATCAAATGTTCAACGACCACTGTCGCTTGTTAATACTGTATATAGTGTTTGTATTCTCTGCCACAACAAATGGAAGATTAGCTTTTAAATGACCTGAACAGGATCGGAATAATTTTCCCTTTCCCTAGTAAAAGAAAACGGAAGTGATCAAATAGGTGAATGAATAAACTATTATTCACTTGGTTTTTCAGGTGTTCCAGAAGCGCCAGGACGGCAGTGTGGACTTCTACCGGGGCTGGCGGGACTACCAGGCCGGCTTCCCGTCCAACCTGAACGGCGAGTTCTGGTTAGGGTTGGACAAGCTGTACCGCCTGGCCGTGCAGAAAACCTACCAGCTCAGGGTGGACATGTGGGACGCGGAGGGGAACGCTAGGTACGTGACGATGGCTTGATCTGCTTCTTCATATGCATAACTCACTGTCGCCTTCTTGTGATGCGATTGAATGTGCACTGCTACATGTATGTTAAGCCTACTTTAAACGATTTCCCCATGACACAGGTATGCGGCCTACAACACGTTTGCCATCTCACCTGAGTCCCAGAACTACAAGCTTCACATCGGAACCTACAGCGGGAACGCGAGTGAGTCGAGTGGTTCACATAGTGCTTTAACATAATTTATGGAAGTGCTATTACACACGACAGTCGGACTACGCACCCTTATTTAATACCCTTTAACAGGGTGTTACGCAAGGTATGTAATGTTTTGGTAAAGAAGTAATTACCTGCAAGTCATGAATGGGTTTGAGCTGAAGACATTCTTTATCGAAATATATTGTTTGGTGTTTTTTGAGATTGTATTTGTATGTATGTTCTTATATGTGTGTTCTTTGCACTATGCAAAAAATTAGTTTGCATAATGTGCTGCTTGTATATTCTTTTGCTATTTGCTTTTGGACAGACGAGGACAATGTAGCAGTGCAGTTAAGTTAGTAACTTATATCAACAGTACCAAGTACGGACAAAAGGTAAAGGTAGTCTTTTCTTTTACCTCCCAGACCGAAGTTATGTAGCCATTTTTACACCCTAGTTAAGTGAAGAATGCCGTGTTAAGTGCCTTTCCCAAAGGCACGACGACAATGTCGGGGGCACGGCGGGTATCGAACTCGGGACCTCTAGATTCCAAGTCGAAGGGTCGACGACACGTACTACATCATTTCTCTGTGTAGCTTCACACAATGGCATCTGTTTAAAACAATTGACTTGTATACTGTAGGGGACTCCCTGGCTTACCACAACGGACACCCGTTCAGCACCAAGGACAGGGACAACGACGCAAGTACATTAAGCTGTGCCCAGACCTATAAAGGCGCGTGGTGGTACACCGCTTGTCACCACTCCAACCTGAACGGCCTGTACCATCTGGGTCCCCATGCCAGCTACGCCGACGGTGTCAACTGGAATGGGTGGAAGGGGTATAAATACTCCCTGAAACGCACTGAGATGAAGTTTAAGCCCATAGCTTGAATGTCAGATAACATGCACATATTCAAAGGAGTACAGTATCTTACTACGTGTGTTCTCTAGAACTCTTAGAATATAACGCCCGTTCAACACAGATACCATTGCTTTCAATTGAATAAAAATCATAGCTAATTGTGGATAAACATTATAGTCAAGTAAATTTTATGGCACAACAATTGTATCGGGTACAATAGATGGAAAATAACATGTATCGTTAACAGCAACAAACTATCTACACCAGTTTACTAATCTAACATCAATACTCAATGCAAAATGTGTAGCATAATGCTTTTTATATGGTTGTGGCACGATTTCTCTTTTAAGTAGCATTATCACGTTACATACATAAATGCAATGCTGTTGGACACATTTTGTAGTAAAACATCCAAAGGAGAGCTAAATAATGTGTAAATCATGAAGATTAAAACATTCGTCGAAATTTACAGTTGATATTCCCCCCAAATCACCTCACAATCACACAAAAAATGTAGTGTATTTTGCTCTTTGTGTTTCATTGCTGTGTGAAAATACCTTAACCACGTAATGCCATAGATATCGATATCATAGATGTAAAAGAGTAGATCTTCTGGAGTGGAATATTGCAAGCAGTTTTTTAAGCACGAACTACAATAATTTTTTTATAACTGTCATGAATATCGAAAACGTGTGTTGGCTGATTGAGTTGGTTTCATAATCTATTTAACTCATAACGGTTAACATTTAAGTTATGAGATCCCAGAATTCTACATTGAAACTCTATTGACAAGTTTCCATACTATTATTTTCTTTTATCATTCTCTTTTATAAACTGTACTCACTAAGTAAACGTTCTTCGGGATGGTCAGAATATACATTTTAATGTTAAGAAAAAAACTTCGCACTTGTTACTTGTCATTTACGGTAGGTAGGTAATTGAAAGGTGGTTAGGATCTGAAACGGGCTTTCACTGGGCTAAAAGTAACGTAACAGCCTTGTGGCCTGCTAAAGACGAAAACAGCAAGTCTTTGGCGCTCCCACGCATTTGAGCTGATGACGCCACTTGTACAAATCACAGACGTCTTGAACGGGGAGTCCTGAATTCTTCAGTTTCTTAAACCAGAAGAGTCGTGAGCTAGCCTTTTTAGTATAACATCTTTATCATGTTTGTTCCATCTTAGATTAAACACTAGATACCTAAAGGCTTAGAATACAAGCAGTTTCTGTATACTCAAAGGGCTTTTCGGCAAGTAAAATTTAGGGGGCGGAAGGCAGTTTTACATGAATAAAAAGGTGATGCGCATACATTTTTGGCTATTCAAAATCATTTCTAGTCACCCAGATATTGAGTTAAAAATTGGTCAAGTGAGGATTGGATTAGACCCACTTCATGATAAAGTCAACTCTCTTTCACGGACAAGTCATCAACATACTTTTATGGATTTTTTTAAGATAACGTCTTTTAGGGCGTCATAAATGTATATCAAAAATATAATCGGATCAAGTTTAGTGCCCTGTGGCACTCCAGATGAAATTTCTTTCACATCTAAGCATTTGGTGTGGTATCGGACACACTGACTTCGTTTTCTACGAAATGAGCATAGCCATGGCATAATAGGGCTTACGTCAGAGTTATGTTGCGCAGTAGAGTGCACAAAATATTTTAATGCCTTATAAAATCCTTGAAAATCCTTCTTTTCCTTGAATTTTTTTTGGCTCAATATCACCCCCACCTAACTCCTTCTGCTTTTCCCCCTACCCGTTCTCCTTTTCCCCCGGACTTCTCCTTAACCCCCGCTGTACTTCTGCTGTGCCCCCGTCCTTCTTCTTGGCCCCCGGTGTACTTCTGCTTGCCCCCCGCCCTTCTGCTTAACCCCCAATGGCCGCCGTCAACCCGAATTTCACGTAGTCGACACGAAAATCGTTCAGAAAGCAACAAAAACGGTCGCGCCACGGAACATGAAATAGCCTATTCTCAATGACACATTCTGGGCCACCTTTCTGCAAAGTGGCGTTTCACAATTCCTTCCCAGTCTTTACTTCAAAGGCTCGCCCTCTCGGTGAAGGGCGTATGCATCCGCCCCGTCAGCATCGGGTACTCACACGAAAGTCGTGCCTAAACACCCTGCACGGCAACGATACACGGTCTCATATAGCCTATGGTCTGGCAAACAATCTTGGCCACCTCTCTACCAAGTGGCGTCGTACAAATCGCGCTCAATCTCGAGAATACTTCAGCAAAGTCGGGTGAGAAGCGGTTTGGAGAGAGCGGTAACAGCTATCGCCAGAATTGCGCAATAGTCCATATAGCCACTCGAGCCGTCCATGATCCAAGCCGCTTCTCACCCGAATTTGCAGAAGTGTTCTCGAGATTGAGCGCGATTTGTACGACGCCACTTGGCAGAGAGGTGGCCAAGATTGTTTGCCAGACCATAGGCTATATGAGACCGTGTATCGTTGCCGTGCAGGGTGTTTAGGCACGACTTTCGTGTGAGTACCCGATGCTGACGGGGCGGATGCATACGCCCTTCACCGAGAGGGCGAGCCTTTGAAGTAAAGACTGGGAAGGAATTGTGAAACGCCACTTTGCAGAAAGGTGGCCCAAAATGTGTCATTGAGAATAGGCTATTTCATGTTCCGTGGCGCGACCGTTTTTGTTGCTTTCTGAACGATTTTCGTGTCGACTACGTGAAATTCGGGTTGACGGCGGACATTGGGGGTTAAGCAGAAGGGCGGGGGGCAAGCAGAAGTACACCGGGGGCTAAGAAGAAGGACGGGGGCACAGCAGAAGTACAGCGGGGGTTAAGGAGAAGTCCGGGGGAAAAGGAGAACGGGTAGGGGGAAAAGCAGAAGGAGTTAGGTGGGGGTGAATATGGAGATTTTGTTTAGTCAGAAGGACAGGTAGGATCTGAGTTTTCCTGTCTTGATCAGAATGTGTTTAGTTCATCATGCGCAGTTTAGTTGGTGTGAGGACAGATTTGAGTTGATGGGTGCCACTGATTGTATCAAGATGGAACTTGGGTCAAGGGTGAGGTTTCTTTTATAGAATATATGCATGCTTCATCATTCTGTAGTAATGAATATATGCATGACTAAACATTCCGTAGTAATGTCGATGTCTTCTGCCTATATGATAATATACGGTGTTATGTTCATTGTCGGTTCGTATAACCACAGAATGAACGACTGAGCGTGAAAATAAACGTGAAAAAATAGCCAAACGATAAAATCTCAAAACCACTCCCTACACTAGCCATAACGCCACTGCTTATGATCGAATTCTACACGCCCGATGAGTTTGAACAGCGGTGCCATTTTGGATTTCGTCCCTCCTTCTGATTGGATCCTGGCCGTTTTACGATTATAAACCGGGCCGTTTTATTATTATAGACCGGGCTGTCAAACGTTTATGAACCGCTGGAGATGTAACGGCGCCATAACCAATATGACATTTTGGCTTCTGATTGGCTTGATGAAAATACTTATTCATGCTTCAATGGAGATGGAGAATGTATACTTTGTTGATTATGTTTATATGCATGTAGCAATACATACCATAGCTTCTGTAGATTTTAACCCTAGACCAGTCAGCTATTTACTTGCGGGCTCTAACTTAACCAGAAGTCCGTAGAGTGCGTGCACCCCCCTTTCCTTAGTGAACCACTCCAGTTCTTTGTTGTCAAAGAGCGGGTCGACAGTTTCACCACGGCCGCTGAAGTCCATCGTCTCCTGCATGACCTGGTAGCTGCCCGGCCGGACACACACCTGGAAGACGACACGGGCTGTGTACGTCTTGCCGTCATACTTGTCTTGGAACCTGAAGTAGATCGAGCGGAAAAGCATCTAGGAGTGTTTTTAAGTATTGATTTCTATTATACAGAAATTGTATCTGGAGGATAACAACAACAACGAAGTTGTCATCATTTTCGGAATCACGGTCACGAAAAGAAATAGAAAGACAATATCTGATTTATTTCCTGTCAAAATATGTTTTGTTAGCCGACGTGAAAGAGCTTTTTACCCCTAAATTACATATTTGCTGTTCAAATTGTGCAAAAAATAGTGTAATAAAACGTTCATTTGTCAGGTAATCTTTACCGTTTTTGCATGAGATCATTGACCAACTTTAGTTTAAACGTTTAAAAGTTTAAACTATAGTTGGCGTGTTAGAGAAGACCCGACCTATCTATCGTCTGAAACTGTCTAGTATATATATGTACCCCCCTCATGATGTGGGATTGAAACCTCTTGATTTTGACACTGAAACACAATTTTTGTAGTTTTTGGATTTTCGATTCTTGAATACGTTTTGAAGAGACCCAAAGAATCAATACATAATCGTCATTTGACTAGATGGCGTAAAACAGTAAAAGGGCTACATTTTCCATTAACCCAGTTTATTAATAAAGGGTTAAGTTATGATCCGCCCTAATGTGCAAACGGTGCCATATGTATAATTCATAGCCGGTTTCTGTACCCACCGCATGAACGACTGAGTCCACGTAGCGGACAAGGTCGTTTATTTATGAGGTCGTTATTGAATTATGGCACTGTATACACAAACGGAAGGTGGGTCATAAACCATATATTACTCACCTGTCAGGTTTCGCGTAAAGATCCTGACCTGCATATTTGATGCTCGGAGACACAAACACCTGTACGGAGTCAAACCCCTGTCCTTTCCCTGGTCCCATCTTGTCACCCCCCAACTTCACGTCTCCTGAGAGATAGAGTGGAAACATTTTAGTTAACATTGTGAGGAAGGTTTTCAGATTTATTGTATTGACAGGTGGCACACACTTATGGATTCTACCGTATATATATATATATATATATATATAAGAATCTCATTCTTATTCTTCCTTGTCTCTTCAAAAGACTACGTCCACATGTACGGAACAGACACGCAGCATATATAGTCTGTGTAACGCAAAGTCCGCTATCCGGAGCTTGTAGACGGGCCTAAGAAGCGCGATTAAATCAGGCTAGCAGCATATAGTGGAAACACGATATTACTCCATAGCATATCATACAACAAAATGCAATGCAACACAGCACAGCACAGCATAACATGATATATAATGGATGATGTGATCAAATTAACACGGAGCAAAGCTTCAGAGTCTAAAGCTAAGGACACAATCAACCGTACGTGCAACTGCGTGGTATCTACGTGCCAAAACGTGGGATCCGTAAGTGGTACGTGTCGCCTCCGTACGAAATCGTACCGGTTCCAACGGAGTTGGGAGCACGCAGACACGCCGTAGAACTTTGCGTGCATGACGAACTTTCTTTGCCGTCAATCTGTGGAATTGAACCCCGTACGAGCCAGTACGGGCGCCGCGCGTGTCCCGTACAGCGAGTAAAAGAACCGCACGTTTTCAGAAAAAAAACGTGGTGGATGTGACCTTTAAAATAACGTATGGACAAAAAGCACGTACTGCGGGTTGTGCCCTTAGCTTTAGACCACACCTGCCTGCAGAAACGTGATTCCAGTCAATGTTTTCGCCAAGCGAGTGTTTACATTACTAGCATGGCAGCTAAGAAGATTACTGACGACGACTGAGTGGTTCATCGACAATAATAATTAGGTTAGTAAAGGATCCTCACCTGGCATAAGCAGTTGTGAGCTGCTCTGAAGGATTTGCTTCGCCTCACTGGAACCGGTCCCATGATACGCGCGATGCCAGTCTGTGAACACGTTTAACGTCTTGTCGCTGAACGCTGGATTTACGCTGTATGGTGAAAAGTGAAAGTCTCAGTGATGATAAGTCTTGTAAAGAGTAAATGTCAATCTTTGCAATTTTTTTGTTATTTACCCATGAGATCGCGTGGCGCATCGCCAGCACGTTGGGCTCAGGCCCAAGAGGTCTTGCCTTCATCGCGGACTCCGAACGAGGGAGGTGTGCGGGGGTGCCCCCCCCCCCCTCCAATAAAAAAAAACAACCCCGTTCGGTGCCTGCAAGGAGGCTACAAGATGTCCGGGGTTCCATCCTGTCATGTGATCTTGTGTCCTTTGGAAAAGCGGTTTACACGACTTTCGTCACCTTCCTTATGTAGAACAGGTCGCAGAGCTAATACTAGTAGTTTGTCTACTCTATTGTCTCTTGAGACAGACGGATGCCAACACAACACACATACATGATCATACACTTCATAAAGAGTACATTGTAGGACAACTTCATGATTGTTGGTACCTGTAGCTACAGATATTATCTACCTCGGTCTCTTTATTGGCATTCGACAAATGTAACAAAACAATGTAGGACTACATTCTTCTCACCTGAGACCAAACCTGCTCCAGCCAACAGGCCTCGCATACTTTGTCTGTGGGTTTCCCCGGGAATAGGAATCCTTGCCACCCCTGCCTCTATGACATGTCTGGCAGTAACATTTGTCGTGGGTGGGGGAGAGGTAGTTGTCTGGAACAGACGTAACTGTAAGTGAGCGCCTCACTCTCTTAAGACAAAACGGGTACCAAATTGATCTAAGAAAACCGTCTACAATTTAAACAAAGTGCATTGCCACAAACATTTCTACGTTATGTCTGATGTTGACTAAGTGATTATCAGACCAACAATGATACTAAACGAAACACATTGTCTCACCTTCGATTCCCAGTGTGTTCTTGAATCGCTTACACGCCAACCAGTAGTCACAGATGATTGCCTAGGAGATAGGTAAAAATTTAAAATGTTTAAATGCATCAAATAAATAATGACTAAGTTAGTGTTTGAGGACCAATTGTTGTCATATTGGCTTGTTGAAAAAAGTACTTCGACTATGGTTATACCGAATGAAGCCGGTCTGACTAATTGATAGTTTAATGAGAGAACGCATCATCTTAGAACAGTATCAACTTTGATCGGCTCCGAATTTCATGGTAACTGTTGGCAGATAAAAAAAGTAAATAATGTCGCTTACCGTAGGTGCAGTTATTTCTGCTGTCATCAGTGGTTTTGGTCGCGGAGGTGGTGGAGGTGATTCTACCTTCTTTGGAGGTGGCGGAGGTGGTTCTACTTTCTTTGGGGGTGGTGGAGGAGGCTCTACCTTCTTCGGAGGTGGCAGTGGCTTAGGTTTTTCTATCTTACGAGGAGGTGATGGTGGTGGTGTTGGTGACTTCTTCTGAATCGTTGGGCCTCGGATTTTCCTACTTCTTCCCAAAGAATGAAAGTCCTCCCATCGCCCAGGATACAGCTCCACCTTGGTGGTTGCACCTTTGCTCTTGTCAACCAACTTCGCGCCAAACTCCAACACGCGAGGCCTCTCGCAGTGAAAGATAAAGTTGACTCCGTAGGGGTTCTCGGCCGGACGGATACTGCCTTCAAATATGAAGCAGATCACCTCTCCTTCCATCATGGCAATGGGACGGGTGGGTGTGCCTACCTGTAGAAACGATCTATTTATTACCAACATGTAATTCTAGGTTGGGTAAGAATGACTTTTTTTGCTGACGAAATTGCTCGTTGCAATGATGCCTCCATACATAGATCACATCTGAGCTAACGCCTATTGTAGCAGAATCTGTTCTACCTAAGACAGTTCTCCCTAAAACATCAAGCTTAGAAAAACTCGGCTAACTGACTCAATAGGCGAAGCAGAAGTTACGAAGACTGCTCGGGAGAATTCCCTACCCCATTTGGCCGGAAGAGTTTCTGGAATTTGGTTATGGCATGGTTCAGATTTGAATTTGAATGCTGACTTACAACCGAACACCAGCCGAACACTAGCCAACCGAGCCGAACACCAACAGATCACTGGCCAACCCATTCCAGACCAGCCGTGCAGAGCCGAATGTTTTGAACATTTCAAAATATTCGGATGGCGCAGCCGAACAGCAGCCGACTCAGCCGACTTAGCCGAATACTAGCCTACTACTAGCGACTTAGCTCCCGAATCACCCCTAACCATAGTCGGGAAGGAGTCGGGAGCCAAATTCGGCTATGTGTGACCTAGGCATAAGGCACAAGTGTTGCCTATTAGAAACAAAACTGTATTGTAAATACATGTATGGCTTTGTGAAAGCTTACAATAGGCTTCATTTTCTTCTTGATACTTTTTATCATAATTACCTGACGCTCGAATCCTTCTACTTGTTCCGCGTGGACGATGCGGTCTTCCACCCTCTGACTAAGCACGCACTCAATCCGGGCGGACATCACTCCCCACTCCCGGGGTTCCTTCCACTTCTTGAAGATGACGATTCTGACCTTTCTGGCCCGGATGTTCCTGATCACCATGTTGACTATCTTAGTAGGGTCCTTCAGGTTGTCGCAGCGAAGAACTGTGAATCTAATAGAAAGTGTTTGTAAAAAGCTTGTAACTGTGAATCTCACAATTCAGCCTTTTGGCTGCCAAGAGTGTTCAACCAATAAACCAGTCTATATCCTTACTTTAATTTTCTCTTAATAAAACTACTTTCGAGTTTTAATACAGATATTGCTATAAGGATAATATGAGGAAATACTTATAAGCTATGACCTTTTTCCCAATTCATTCTTTATGTTTTTCTTTTGTCTTTCCCCTTTCTCTCTCTTTCTCTCTTTCTGTCTCCATCTCTCTATCTCTCATAAACAAAAATTGCTAGCTACTCTACATACGTACCCAGATCTGAGTCGATCGGTTTTGAAAGCAACTTTTGATGCCTGTAGAACGTTGCAGTCCACATCCCTAGTGACGTCTTCCCATTTCCCTCTCTCATCGCAGCTCAGCACGCGAACTCGGCTGTCCCGGTCCCCTGGTGACAGCGGCAACACTACGGTGACAGGGCTGTTGAGGAATGGGCTGCTTCCGCGGCAGAACTTGACGATGTGACTCATACTGTCGATACCGCTGATTCCATCCTCTCCCATTGCAGCGCACGTCAGGGTTTCGGCATCCACGGGGAGGACCTTTGATAAGAGGGGTTCACACGTGTGTATATTTTCAAGTCCAAGTGATTTCCCTATTGACATTTTTGCTCATTTCTTCATACGCAGTCGTACGCACAATACGTATATCATACGTACCTGAACACGTTTTGTGCACGTTTTAGGTACGCAGGTATGCGCACAGTACGCCTGATGGTTTCAGACATCACAAAACAATCGTGCGTACGCTGTTACGCATCTCATACTTTATACATTCGCAGTGCATAGGTTCCAAGTCGGTCGCGCGCGAGTATCTCGTATTACGAGCTCTGAGAGGAGTAAACATAGCGTACGTGCAGCGAATGTACAACACACGATGTTGACATGTTGCACGAATTAGTACCGTTCGTTCTGCGATCAAACAGTGCATTGTACTTATTAGTAACGTACTGGTAACGTATGACAAACGCAAAGATAGCCTACAGCTGGTGTACTCGATGAACACCCAGGTTTCTTTCGAGATTTAGTATAAATACGATGGCTGTTTGCAAGTCACTCTATGGAATCTGCACCAATAAGAGAGGATAACTTTTTTATTATTATTTTTTTAAATAATTGCACCCACCTCCTTGAATATCTACACAAGTCTCGGACCTAGTCTCATGATGACAATATATAAATTTCTATCGATCTTTCTGTTTTTAAAATACTCAAAAATGATATTAGTCATAGCATTCTAAGAATCACTTCACATCAATGCATTGCAGAAATACATTTACCTTAAATGAGATGTCTCTGTTGTACGGCACACAGTTCCTTGGAAAGGACATCTCGACGTTTGTCTGTTGTGATGACCTCAATGTTGATAGTTGTTCCCTCTCCACACTCTGGCAGTGTTCTCGTGGCCTCGCAACGACCACAAACTCTGAGAAATGGTCGACGTTAACCGTGACGAACCACTGCCCCTGAAAAGTTCACAACAAACCAAATGCGTTTTTAGGTTGATCCGTACACACAAACATGTACATCTCTTACACATACCTTGAAACCAAATATAGCATATTGTTAAAATCTATGTTTGCAAATTATTATGTGCCTCTAGAGAAGAGAGGCAATACATATTTCTTTGCAATTGTACTCTTTTGTAAACCACATGCAAACAAGCACAACCATCACTTACTTGCTCTTGCTGGCTGACTGTGTCCAGAGTTCTCCATGAGTATCCTGTATTTTCAGTCGTTTTGACGACGAACTCCTTTTCACAGTAGAATTTGGGTAAGGAGTGCTGAATCTTCAGCTGTACAGGTTTGGAGAATTCCATCCCCGCCGGTCGCATCTCTAGGATGTCGCTGACTAGCAGCTCGTCGTCTTCTAGCCTGATTGTCATGTCGTAGCCGTGTGGGTTCAGCACTGCTGTGATGACGGAGATATCTTCATCAGTAGCTCCTGGAGGGACGCTCAACCTACCACCTGCCGGAAGGTCCACATACTGCATCTCTTTTGTGGCTGCTGAGACCTTATGTCTGTGGACGAAAATATATCAAATGGATATTTTCAGAAATTCTGTGCAAAGTTTCGTACAACCTGAAAATATCAAAACACAATTTGTCTACAATGATTTTGTTATGGCAAAGCCGAAAAATGTTTTAAACCTCACCTAGTCTGTTTATCGTACTCGTATGGAACGGTTTGGCCCAGACGGAGTTCTTCGTCCACTTCCAAAGCGACTGAATTTGCCGTTGCTTTGTAGATCTCATCCAAGAGTTCGTCTAGAATTCCCGTTGCTAGACGCCAGTCTTCCTCCTCTTTTAATGTAATTGACTTGGTTATTGGCTCAGTCGTTTCATTCAATAGCTCTTGCATCACTTCCCATGCCGTATCGTCTACGAGCGCGGTGGCTGTAGCTACCTCATTTACCAACGCTTTCTTCGCTTCTTCTACCATTTCCTTCATAATTTCCCTTGTGATATCATCTACAATGACTGTGTTTCGAGCCAGTTCTTCTGTCGTTGCATGGCGTACTTCTTCCAAAAGCTCATCCATCACTTCCCGTGCCACAGCATCTACCAGCAAAGCATCTGTAACTGCTTCCTCTGTCATTGATCTCGTCGTTTCTCCCAACAACTCGTCTGTTATGATAGTCATGACCCTTTCTTCTTGAACATTTTGTGTGACTATCTCCTTCACAAGATCTGGTGGTATGACCTCTTCCAACAGGCGTTGAAAGATGCTCTCCGAGCATTCCTTGTCTGAGATTGCAACGCTCGCGGCTTCCGTAACGACATCGTCCCAAATACAATCTTCCATCGCGGCAACCATGTTCTCTGTCAGGCCTTCCATGATGGTATCTTCAACGACTTCCGCAGTAACGATGGCTGTAGACTTTGCTATGATATCGTTTGACAGGAGTTCTACAAGCACGGAGACGATGTTTCCCTCGGCGATTTCCGACTCGGGCAGCCCTAGAGCCGGGCAGTTGTCCAGGATAAGACCAATGTTTGTCCCCGTCTTTTTATCTCGGAGATTCTTCCTCAGATTGTACAGTGAGAGCGGCAAACCGGATAGTCGGCGGTTCCCCTCCAGATCGAGGGTCTCCAGATTGAGGAGGTTTCCGAAGTTTTCGGGAATTCGGCGCAGCCTGTTGCCAGCTACATGAATTGCCTTCATTGAGGTCAATTTCCCGATAGAGTCCGGAAGTGTCTCAACACTACAGTAGCTGATGTTCAGTTCCTCCAAGTTCACAAGATTTTCAAATCCTTCCGGCAGCAGCTTCAAGGAATGGTTGCCTTCCATGTCCAGGGTCTTCAAGTGCGCGGGGACGTTTAGCCTCTGACCACCTTGGCTGTTGTTCATCTTGTTCCGCTTCAAATCTAAGCAGTGAAGATGACCAAGAGACTCGACAGACTCTGGGATGCTTTCAAATGCATTATCGCTGAGGTTAAGGACTTTGAGTCGCTTCAGGCCTGAAATGTCAGGAGGAAGATTCGTCAACTCGTTGTTTGACAGGTCAAGTGTCTCGATCTTGGCCAAAATAGTCAGATTCTTTGGAAGCGATTTAAGCTCACAGTTGCTCAAAGCAAAGTGCTTCAAGTGCAGATTGTGCTTCATTGTTACAGGAAGTGAAGAAATGCCAGGATTCCGAGATAAGTCTACTTTGTTCAGGTAGCTGCATCTTGAAATGTTCCCGCTAACTTCTCTGATACCGCAGTCGGCCGCTCTCAACTCTTTCAGATTAGAAAGACTCGCTATGTTCACCGGTATGGAGCCCAGGGGATTGTTTGACACATCCAGGATTTCAATGTCCTTAATACTAAACACTTCAGGAGGTATTTCTTCAAATTGAAGACCTGACAGGTCGAGTTCCTTTGAGGAGCTTGTTTCCTTCATGCGGGCCCTCAGGTTTACCTCTGTCCAGCGATCTTCTTCGCCGTGTTTTTCCTTTCGACTCAAGGCCTTTTTTCCCGGTTGTTTTATCATTGATTTTTTGGTCCGATCCATTTTTGTTCATTCAGTAGCTATTGAATTTTGTTGGTTATTACGATGTCTTCTGAAATGCAGAGTTTTACAATACAGTCAAGACTTACAGACATATTTATTTATAGACATAGTTTCTACATAAACCGTCCCAAAATCGCATGCAAATGCAGCACACTGTGCCTAAGAGTATCTTCGCTTCAATCAAAAGCGTTTAGAACGTCTCTTAATATTAAGGTGGACTCTAACTGCACTTGGGGCACCGGTGCGGCACTTGGGGGTTCGTAGATGACTCAACGAATTTCAGAGATAAAGAACGAATTTCCTTACGTTTTGTGTATTTTGTTGTTTTTTATGTCATACTTTTACGTATTACGCAGTCATAAAAAATCGCAGTGCCGCACCTGTGCCCAAGTCCAGTGAGAGTCCACCTTTACTCGTACACTACATGGCCTAAAACTAGTCTGCTCCGGGCCAACCGCCCTCCGAGAGGGAATTCATGTGCGTCGCTGTGTAACCGGCGTTTACAGTAATGTTTGAATGTTTGAAATCTTGCATCCTTTTGTTACTGGTTGTTTTGCAAACTGGACATGTCAATTAATCAACGTACTAAGCTGTTTGTTTAGTTTAGACTGTTATTAAAGATCGATAACTAAATCATTTTTCATCGCTTGTTGATAGCACATACACATGCATCCACGCGTTCATAAGTAGGAACAGTAGTATTGCTAATAAAATTTACGAAATCATAGGCAAATGCGCGCAGAAATACGGCGCATACACGGGCACGGCCCGACGAAAGTAGCGTTCGAGCGTGTGGTACACGGCATTTTCTTCTCGCGTGTCAGCATAGCTACGAGGGGCGTGCAATAAGTAATGGTCCTGACCCACTTCCAGTTGTCTGATCTAAATGAAATTTTGTATGTGTAATAATTCATATCTCTATGGGTTATGTTGCAAAAGACAGCTCTGAACTAATTGTGGTTTCTGATTTACTGGTGTTTGAACTTAGTCAGGTGCGAAATGGACCAGGTGTGAAATGGAACCAGTTGAGTGTCGCGCAGTGATCCGGTTTTTGTATTTGAAAGGACGCACACCAAAGAAGACTTTTGATAAACTAAATGAAACTTATGGTGATGATGCCCCATCATATGACCTTGTAAAACGCTGGCATCCTGAATTCAAACGTGGCTGGAAGTCTGTGGAAACAGCTCCCAGACCTGGTCGTCCCTCTTGTGCCATTGATGAGGCATCAGTTGGAGGACCAACCTGGGGTGTCCTACAAAATCGGTGTCCAGAGCTGCATCAAACGATGGGAGAAATGCATAACTCTGGGTGATTCCTATGAAGAGAAAGACTAATAACTGTGCCAAGTTTCATTAATCTCCTGCTATGGGAAATGGGTCAGGACCATTACTAATTGCACGCCCCTCGTACTTGTACCACATCCCGTACAAAAGTGCTGCTTCTTCGTTCCCGGGTGTCAGTGAAGCTACTACCTGTACCACTAGCTTGCACTTCACCAGATACAAATGTACTCGACCCACACAAGCTAGAAATTCTTGCGTAGGAGTATAAGGGACGTTCTGAGCACTGGTGATCGAAGCATGGTCCACATGCATGGTACCGTGTGCCTGGGTCCATTCACCCCGCGATTTCATGATGCCTTATTACTTTGAAACTAGGCTTGCATAAAAGCCTACCAGTCAGAAATATCCTTACCCTTTGAAATATTCTTGACTATACAAAATTAGTAATTTCCTGGCTTTACAATGTTTTCAGTGGGTCGCAATTAAGTACAGTCAATGTTATTGATGAATTAGCCAAATACATATCGAAGTCTTTGTATTTTTTGTATTTGATGTATTCATTCTTTCTCACTAGCAAAGTTGTATTTGTAATTATCCTATTCGTATTTGGATCACCACCAAAGGATTTAAAACATGTAAAAGATGTTCAGATGTAGCGCAAGAATACAATTCCTTCTTCTACATTAATTTACACGTAATAAATATAAAGATATTATAGTACCAATATGATCTATTTGATGTAAGTACGTCTACGCATTGAAGAACAGCATAGGACATAAACAGCTTGAGTGTGAAAACTCACCTGCCTAGATAGTAGAATGGCTATCTGTCGCACTTTCAAGTGCCTTGGGTTGCAGAAATCGTCAATCAGAACCGCCTCTCAGTCGTGGTTTCTTCCCCTATATCATGGCACACAAACTAAAATGAGCAAACGCAGAAATTTTGGCTAAAAGTAACAAAACAAATTTAAAAAATAACCTAATTGAATCCTAAATCAATTCAGATATAAACATGGAGGAAATCACTTTCAGAATCTTCGCAATGAAAGAAAGATAAAACTTCATGGAATTATTTCAATGTCATGTATCCAGAACTGGAAATAGCACAATCATGTTTTATTCTATTTTCATACGAAATTCTAGGTGATGACATGGCAGTGTGGCCAAAAAGTGTAAATACTAACGTTGACGTGGCCAAAACAGCTTTAGAAATACATTTCCAAAGACAGCTATCCAAAAATTGAGATAAGTACCCTGATACCAACGTTCAGGTCATTTGGCAGAATAATCACGAAATCATTTAGGTGTAGATTATGTTACCCAGGTATGCAACTTAATCAGGTTTGCGCATGCGACGTGGATGAGGATTATCAAAATAATAAAATAACCACTATGACACCAAAGTAAATACAATCAGGCGTACATGTAAACACCATCATCATGTTAGCATCATGTAAAACCGTTCTGGTTATATTTATGGGTTGTGCTTCTAAACAAATTACTACAATTGTAAACATTTCTAATTCAAAGACGAGTTTGACCTAGACTATTTATATTTTGGCCGAGGTGTTTCATTGCAAATAGAACTGTGTACTCTCAACATTCAATCTCTTCCTACTTTATGCAACGTGCTTTGTATAGAAGCTAATTTTTCTAATGTAATATTATGTCGAATTACGATATATAAATTTGCAAAACAAAACAAAATTTCTATCATGTACGACTTGTCTTAATGCATCAATACTTATTTCCAATACTTAATTTTGAATAAACATAATAAACAAACGATATCATGATTGGCGTTTTTCTTACCTTTACATGTATGTAAATCTCCAACTGCCGATGATTACCAGAACACAATAGCGTAGCAAATCGACTGATAGATATTCAAGATCGGAATGAACCAGTGTGAAACATTCGGCAACGATTCAGAATGGTCTGGAACAACACCATTCACTGTAGTGAAGTAAGTATAAAGAGGCCTGCACACGTTTGCTAATAAAGTCTATCTGGGGTAACCGGGGCTACTGAACGTTGTGGACAGATCTGAAGATTCATATCTCAGTTGTAAGGAACGGTTTGTTTACACAATCTCGTTAATCTTCATAAAACTATATATAACCAGACCTGTCAGAATGAAAGAATGCCCCCTGCAATGACTGTGATCTCGCCACTGGACTTTATATAGTGGAGTTTATAGTAATTCCTGAACATACAAGTAGACAGGTAACATTTGGCAGCAAATACAGCATATTTTACCCATTTCCCACCACCGCATGGAAAAATGGATTGTTCCAGAAGCCAATAAAAATGTGCGGGAATAGACTGTTGGTGCCACTTTCAGTTAAAATTGACCAGTTATTGCAAAGATTGCTCGCTAAGGCCCCCTTTCCACCAGGACGGCGATCGCGCTGCGCTCTCACTGCGACCTACATATGATATGTGTAACCTTCACTTTCATACTGGGTATATCATACAAAACGTAAAAGTGTGATTGAGAAGACAACAAAACGCACAAAGTGTAACAAGATTCGTTTCTTTTCGATACAATTCGTTGAGCTATATGTCAAATCTTAGGTCGCAGAGAGAGCGCGGCGAGAGCGCCGTCCTAGTGGAAAGGGGGTATAAGCAGTGCCAAACAGCCGGGGCAACAATAGCTGGTCCTACAATGGACCTGCAGTCTGTACTTTATTGTAGACATAATGAAGGAGTATTAAAATAAAGAAATAACATAACCGTGCCACTTGGGGTAGTTTTTTATTATCTTATTGCGCTTGACAATTTTTTTATCTAACGTCGGGAGTCACCATTTTTTGTCAAGTTTTAACGTTATATAACAGGCCATACAGATTAGATATGCAGGTGCAAATGTTTTATTGTAGATCATTCACAATCAATCGAATTGAACCCTAAAATGTTCCATTGAACCCTAACATGATCGATTAAAACCTTATATGCTTTTAAATATTTTATGATAAAGTTTTACGGTCTACGTTGCACATATTACACAAAACGACGAGACAAGCTTGCTAACCCTCGTACATTGGGCCGATGCCATGAGGTTCGATGCCAGGATTTTAGAAATTGCTCCATTGAGCTGTGGTTTGTTGAGTTACTGTTCGATGGCAAACAGTAACAAGTTTTAAAACAAATGTCTTTGATAAAACAAAGCGGCTATTCTGGGCGGAGGTTTGCAGCCTTTGACCTCTTGTTGTTGAAGCTGTATCCTGCTCCAGCGTACTTGTGTAGAGTATGACCCCAGGGGACGTAACAAGATGTGTGGTTAGACACGTAGGTTTGTTTGATTTCTAACACATATCAACGGAGCTCCGTTATAGGCCTGAATAGTCAAACCTGACCTACAAAGTCCATTCAGCACCCAGCTCCCCTTTAGGCTAGGGTCACAATTGGCCCGGTGCCCGTCAGGGATGTAGCCCCGGCCGGGCTCTGAAGTCGGGCGGACACCGGCTGTTTACCGGCTGTCGTGGTCACAATCAAACGTTGCCTTCGCGCTGCCCCATGGGGGTCCCGGAGTGTTCCGGCGGGCACCCCGTCATCTTTCTTTAAAAAATTTCCACCTTCCTAGATTCGTCTCCGGCAGACACCCATCAGATGTTCTGACGGTGTCCTGTAGTCACCCCTGCGGGGTCCGACAGTGTAACGTTTGTCCCTCACAGCCCGGTGGGGCAGTTGTAGGGTCCCTGCCGCATGCCCTGCGAACAACGGCAGGGAACCAGGCAGGCTCCTGGTGGGCACTCTTTAAGGGGTATAAAAACAAGCATTGCCTGCATTCACTTAAGGTAGGACATCATTGAACTTGGAGTACTGGTGCGGTACGTCGGGGTCCGTTCACTGCGGCACGATTTTTTTCGCCAACTTTTCCTCGCACTCGCACTGACGTGCGGCACTGTTACGTTTCTAAACTAAACTAAATAAACATGTTATTGGAATTTTTAATGTCGGCGGATGACTTGCCAAACTGTTGAGGCCTATATTTTTATATTTGTAAAACGAAAAAAATGGCTGAGTCCGAATGACTGCAAGTTTGGCGTTCCATCGGCCAATTGCAGAGGAAACGTCCTTCTTCAGCCAAACATCTTTCTTCAGCTTGTTTCTATAGTCTGGGGTTGTAATATCGTAAAAAACATAGAAGCTTTCTATGAAGGAGGCTATCTGTTCGTCCTGCTTCTCAGTGATGCAGCCTATTATGTGGTCTGTTGCGTGGTGTGTTGTCCTATCCCCCTCTGTTCAGCCCTTGTCTGCAGAAGTTTCTGTTGCTGAATTCTTCCGCCTGCCTAGTGGGCTAAGGGCTGTTTCCCCTGGTCTTCTCCTTTCCCTTGGTATAGCGCTATGCACTTAACTCCACTGTAATACGAGAACTGTGTGATACGTGTAAGTTCACGAGCACGTCACCGGAACGTACTGCGCCTGCGCGAACCCTGGTGTTTTGGGGCTTGGTTTGGTCAACGTTGCATTGAAATCCCGCTTGTTGCACAGCATATGTTAGAGACATGGTTTCATGTAAAACGTACACGGGATTTTAACCTTATATACGCACGTACTTTCTTAAATGCGGCCCTTTAGTAAACCGGGGGTTTAGCAAGGTTTAGCATGTCTATACTTTTCGCGCAGGCGCAGTACGTTCCGGTGACGTGCTAAGTTCACGGCTTTTGTCCTTTCACGTGATCTGTGACGTCACATATTTGACCCGGTGTTACGAATTACACACTTTTATTCCGTAAACCTGGTCTTTGACGTAACGAATTTATTCCGACAGACTGCCGGCAACCGGAGGGGTCCCACTCGGTGTTGTCACGATTAGGTCGCGGGGTGGTTGTACGAGCGGGTCCCTGGTTCATTTTAACTCAGACTTAAATTGAACCAGGGTCCCGGCCGGGCCTCAAAATACCCCGGCAGCCGCGAGGTGTCCCACAGGGCAACGCAGGGGTCACGCCCGAAAGTGCCAAAAAACAGCCCGTGAATTGCCCGGCAGGGCCCCTTTTTCGAATTGTGACCTAAGCCTTAGGTGGTATCTCATCACTGCACTTGGCGAACCGGTGTGGCACTGCGGGGTTCGAAAGATACTCATCGAATTTCAGAGATGAACTAATTTTCTCACGTTTTGTGTATTTTGTTGTCTTCTAAGTTTTTACGCACTACGCAATATCTAAATTATAGAAAATCGGAGAAATAACAGAACATTGCCGCAGTGAACGAACCCCGCAGTGCCGCACCGGTGCACCAAGTGCAGTGAGATACCATCTTTAGCTTGCTGTTGCCACACGCGTTCAGTTGGATGTTGTTTACGGGCTGGATTGTAAACGACACAGGCAGTTGTTGGGAGGGTAGCCTATTCATGTCACGTAGCCACGTCGTGTGTGACGTCTGAAGCAAATAAGAAATAAAATAGGATTGTGTTATATGGGCATATTATCCATTACAGAAAAGTAAAACTCGAACAAGAATATTACATAGACAGGCTATTTAAGTGTCAGTTTTATGAAAAAGGGCAGACATGATAAACTGAGAAACTCACGTTAGGATGTAGATTTTATATTATGCCCTTTGCAGCTAGCTCCTCCCTCACCCGTCTGAGGTAGTCAGGGTCTGGGTATCCATAGCTACGACAGACATCGCATCATGGTAACTGTTGTTAATAAAACGTCAAGTACGATAAAACCATTGCCATTCCAATCTATAAATGTATTAAAAAAGATCTAACTAGACTGCCTGATTGATATTCTTGTCTTATTTGATATTTAAAAATGTATTTAATGATTGAATTTATCGTTACAGCTTCATAGGCTACTCGGTGTATTAATGTTATGTCTATGTCTAGGTCATAGCACCAACATGTGCTGTCTGTGACCTACGTCTATTGTATTGTTTAGAATAAGTTTTAAGTCAAATACAACAACACATCATATACTTTAGAAATGGGTGGGTTTTTGCACTCTTAATGCAGCTCTATGAAGATGGGCAATGGAAATTCCAATAAGATACGAAATTACACTGATACATTAAGGCATTCAAATTTAGATGTATTTTCTGGAATTAATCGAGGTTTAATTGATCAAATTTCAGTAAATAAACTTGACTCCATATCATAAAGTAAAATCAGCTCACATGCCGTCGATGCTGGTTTTATGATGAATATCATTCCACGTCACGACGTCGGTTTTCCCGGAGGACACAGACGTTCCGACGGTGAAGATGAGTCGGTTGTCAAAGGCTTTCCTCAGCAGCTGTTGGACGTATCTCCCTTCCTCGTTGTTGGGCAGGTAGGCACGCCTATCTGTTCCCAGGTATGGTTTACCTGGATTCGGGTGACATTGCTGCGGAGATGTGTAATTATGAATGATGTAAAATATTCCCGAGCAAATATAATTCTACACGTTGAAGGTCGTTGAGACGAACAAATACAATAGAAACTGAACGAGCCTTCCACATTGAATGCAAACAGAATGAACCGTTGAGTATGACCGAAAAATCTGAACTAGTATTCAAATTACAGTTGATGACAATGTTAATATTACGAGTCTAATTTCAGTACACAATGCATGAAACAAATAATGTGTCAATTCACTAACATATTACCATAAAGTTAAATTTCTTATCACAGAAAATCTCATGTTCCACTTTTTATCAAATTCACATATCAAAATAGAATATAACTTTTTATGTAGTCGGAAGTTTTCGTTATTGCTAATTTGGTGATAATTTGGTTTAGTTTTAATAGTTCAAGGCCATTGAACTTTCCCTCCAGTCTATCTTAACGTATGGATGTATGTTGGCGTCTTACCTCCTGAATTCCGCTTGGTATATGGTAGTGAATCTCGGTCAATCCACACTCAGGGTAGCCTGGAAGGGATTGTTGAATTTCTCGTTCTTTCATCGTACCCCCCTTTGGCTGCGTGCCCTTCAAGGGTCCGTATTGTTTACTACAGGTAGGACATACTGGTTGGGAATCAAACGCCCGTTCGATGCAATGAGAACAAAACGCTTTGCCACAACAGTACATCCTTCTTGGTTTGACAGCTTTTTCTAAACAAATAGGACAGTTTTTGTCACCACTGGCTTCTGGTGACTGAACTTCGGTAACGTCTGACGGTAGGCTGCCGCCGAAGACTCGCACGAAAACACGGTTGACTTGGTCCTCGATGTTGACGAACTTGATGTGACAAAGTGTGTTGTTGGAGGGGGGAGATCTGACAAATTTCAGCGTGGCCATCACGAGTTGCTCGGCACAAACGTCTACGGGCACTCCATAGATTGCTGCAACAAATTCTCAAATTTTCATGACAATGGCATACTGTAACATGCTTGGCTCAATTTACTATAGAAGGTTATCATTTCCTTGTCTACCGAAAATAAAAGAATTTGTGCAAACTATCAAAACATGAGGGCACAATTATGCCTCCGCCACCATTCTGTATCAGTATCTGTATCTGTTTAGACGGTATAACCGCCCTTCGGCGCAACACACCAGCTTCTTACATGCGGTAAAAGATACTTAAGCG